>NC_056735.1:1743630810-1743748310 GCF_019279795.1 Protopterus annectens
GAGAAAAATCATCTGAAGTCTATCTGGAAGCTTCTAGAAATCATGTCATTAAATATGACCATCCAGAAGTGCCTTCTTACTCCTAAAAGTTTCTTTGCTGTAGTACTGCAAAATTAAATTACCAGGTTTACCTTTGATTATATCCTCCCCTCCTTTCTGAAAAATAAAAAGCAGGGTTTTCTTTTCACAAAAATCCATCCATTAATTCTGGTGTTCGGCCCTCCTTGTTATCCTTATTATTCTGTTATGGAATACAAATGCTATCATTTCTGTACTCATGAAATTCCAATTAATTGTATCAAATGCTTTCTCTACATCAAGAATCACCAACCATAGTGGCATTTTCTTACACTCTACTCCCCTCTTGCTCATCATTATTCTATTAATGTTGTCAAATAATTGACTTCCCTCTACAAAACCGCATTGCTCCATATCTGCATCAACCCCCTTTTTTCCATTTTTTTGTACATGGAGATGGGGTGTCACATCAACAATGACCAGCACCTAGATCAGTGTTCATGCTACCTTTGTATTAATTTTGGTAATGTCTTCTAGCCATTCTTCTAGCTAGTATAGACATATGTACTGTATGATCATGATTTAAAACTGAAATGGGTGCATATGAAGATAGACTCTCTTTGGGTAACATAGCCATTATTTCTTTCTTTCAGAATTGTGGTACTTTCCCACAAAATATTGCTAAACAAAGCCTTATGGAACTTTATGGCTTTTGTCTATCATAGGTTGCAAATTTCCACAGGAATAACATCAGTTCTTGGAAATGTCCTTGTTGATTTTCTATGCATCACTGTTTTTATTTCATCTCTTCCTATCCTATTAATTATTTGTTGAGCTTCATATCTCTCAGACTTTGGCATAAATAAGTCTTCTCTAATTATTTCCATTTGTGACTTTTCTTGGTTTCACAATTCCTCTGTATTAGTCAAATTTTTCATAAAATTTCTTAAATATTTCTAATAGCTTTATAGCATCTCTGGCTATTTGTCTTATCACGGATTAACAATGGTGCTATATGCAGATGAAGTGGTATTAGAAGCAGATATTGAACAAGAACTTCAGCAAATGATAGAAGAGTGAAATGCAAAACTGAAGATACATTATGAAACTGAGCATAGACAAAACAATTGTCATGACAGCAAATAGGGAAATCAGGAGAAGCTGAAAAATGAGATGCCAGAGACAACAGTGGAACAGGCTAACAGCTTCAAGTATCTGTGAGAGGTGGTTGAAGCGATGGGAAGTCTGAATGAGGAAATCAAAACTAGAATCAAAGTGGCTGCAGGCAACTGGCACAGAGTGTCAGGGGTAGTGTGTGATGGAAGAATGCCAAGGAAGCTGAAAGGTAAGGTGTGCAAAATTATTTTTTAATCTGTACTTTTGTATTACATAGAAACCTGGGTAGTGAAGGCAGAATAGTTAAGGAAGATAGAGGTGATGAACATGAAGTGCCGGAGATGGGGAATAGAAGTCTCACTTTGGGTCAGATGAAGAAATTAGGAAATCAGAGAAGAACGTACAGTAACTCCAGTTTCTTAGAAGGTCAAAGAGAATAGATTACAGTGGTTTGGGCATATGTGCTGGAAAATAGAAAACAATTTTGTGAAGATTTGTGCAAGACATCAAGAAGGCAAGCAGAATCAGGGCATCAAGGAAAGAGAGGGATGAATGGATTGCACGAGAAAAGACCTGCAGTAGTCAGGAATGACTGTTGAAGAAGGTAGAAGAGTGACAATCAGGAAAAATGGCAACAGTTGATGCAAAACCCTGACCCCATGTAGAAAATGGGGAGAGGGCTTTGATGATGATGATGACAATGAAAGTCCATAAGTTTGACTACAAATCTTTCAACTTTCGGTTGCCTAATGTGCTAAAAGTGCTCACACTGTAGTTTTCAAAATTGTTGCTTAACAACAACCTTTCTAAACTCATACATATAATCCAAATACTCATTTGTTTTCTTCTTTAACACTTTGCTATTGTTCTTCTTGTTCTGTGAACTTCCTTCCCACACTGTTTAACACCATTTTCATTTTAGCCCACTCAGTAGTCATTCCTTATGAAATAATTTTTATATTCCTCAAGATCACTTGAATCATATCCACTGCTCATTCATTCAATTACTCTCTTTTTGGCAGGTAAGTAGGAAAGCACCTAGGAATCATTTCAAAATCAACATACTGCATCTTTATCTTAGTTTTTATTAGAGCATGATCTGATATAGCTGATGGGTGGATCTCAAAGGTTTCACCTGAATACACATGCTCAAGTGAAAAAAAATTTCTATCCAGTCTAGCCCAGTTATTGCATCTTTGGGAATACTATATATACATTCTAAGTTCCTGCTACTGAATTTGCATATTCCATGCCAAATATTCTCATACACATTGTCAGATATCTACCTGCTTTTGCTATATTTTGCCATATATCTTCTCCAGATATACCCTCACTATTGCAAATCAGATACGGGTCCCAATCTATTAGTAATATTCCCAGCTGAAAGCTTATATTTTTTTCCAAATTGCTCCTAAGCTCCAGAGTAGTAGTTTTAGATATAATATAAATACATGTCATCATAATCCTCCTCCACCAATAAATTCTCACTACCACATATCTAACATTACTGTTCCTTTTTTCCTCTTCTAGCACTATCATAATCAATATCATTACTCATTTTTTCTTCATCTGTGATATTCAGCTGAATGTCTAAATTGTAATATTTATTTGTCAAATTCATATTCTTATTTTTATCCAGATGCATATCCTGTATCATTGTTCTTTGCACCGTGCACTTCTAAATATATTTCCATATTATTTGTTTTTCATCAGTGTAATACAATTAATCTTCTATGTTAATACTGATATAGCAACCATGCTGATAAAAAGCTATTAGCACAATATATTATACATGACAGTCCTTTTGAATGTAAGTTTCCATTTGGCACCTTTCTTGCAGTGTTCATGCACATACACAAACTACTGAGTGGCAGGCTTTTCTTGCATGCAGTTGATTCTTCTCAGCTTTATTTGAACCCATGTCAAAATTTTCCCAGACTCTTCACTTCAGAAAAAAAAAATACATTTTCAAAACAAAAGTCTTCTTTTAACTCACTGAAAATTTACTAAACTATATACACCTTCCAAAAAGTAAGTCTACCCCTGCAAACAGAAGTAGTTGCCCCAAATCAATGGCTGCAACCACAGACATTGCTTATTCTAAAGTTAACGTTAACCATGCTAAAGCCTGAAGCAAATGATAGAACCCATGTTCCTGTTTATTCAAATTGCTGTCTGTTCTTACCTTAACTTTATTCCCTTCTCAGAAATGAAAAACAGCTTGCACACTTTCAGTAAACATTAACTGTTAGCCTTAGGAAAAATGCATCAGCTACTCAAACTAAATTATATAGTGATATTATATTTAATGCATTAAAGTACTGCTTGAGAGGAGATATAAACTTTTGAGTACTTTGCATTTTAATCATAGGTTCATAGGTTCATAGGTAGTTACTAGGCTATCAGCCCAAGGGCCTACATAAGCCTAGCCAGCAAGGTACCATAGCTTACGCCACCCAATAAAGTTATTTTCCTCTGCCACTGTCCAGCAGAGACACAGAAGTGATCCCCAGGGTGTATTTTCTATTTCCCATCCACTCATCAAGATTTTTCTTGAAGAGTGCTAATGAAGAACTTTGCTTGACATAGATGGGTAGCTTGTTCCAGAGTATAGGAAGTCTCTGGGACAGGAATCTATCCCTCCAGTATGCCCTGTTTATTGTGGTGACAAGGTTTAGGTCCCTAGAGCGTGTATCTTGGAAGGATTGGGATTTCTTTAGGTGTAGCATGTCCAACAGCTCTGGGTTTGACATAGCTTTATATGTTAGGCAGAGATCACCTCAGAGTAGACAATATGCTACGGAGTAAAGCTGGAGTTTTTTGAGGCGGTCAGTGTAGGGCATTTATTTGAGGCCAGTAATTCTCTTTGTGAGGTACATCTGTGGCCTTTCCAGCTGCTGCAGATGTCTTGTGAGGTACATTCCAAAAGAGGCGTTGTACTCTATAATGGATCATAGAAGAACTTCCTGACTACTGCGGCAATGTGACTATCAAAGGAGAGACTACTGTCCACTTGGGTCACAAGGTCTCTTATCACACATTCGGTGTTAAGTAGATTGCTGCCTATGTGGTAGTTCATGTGTATGTAATATTTGTCAGTCTATAATTTTATCAGATCTAGCCCTTTAATAAATAAATACTGTTGTTATAAAAAAGAGATAAAATGTAATTTTGAATTTGTTGGTATGTATATTTTAGAATTTATAATTAATACTCACATTTTTTACTTTTATATTTTGTTCAGATACTTCTGTAGTTTTGTTGTCACATAAACATGAATGTAATTGTTTCTATTTTTAAATTAACAAAATTATCAATCCAGTGTATTATGTTTAAATATTAAGACCATAGTCTATATTTCAATATTTAGCAAGTTATGTTCCTTGGTTCTAAATGATTTCTAAATGTTATCTTTATTTGGATTCCATAGAAAAGTGATGAGTAATGTGATAAACATGTGTTTTAGCAAAGGATTATTAAGTTGTTTGAATTATGTATAATATTTTAGTTAGTAATATCATCTTTATCAAATATAGGTCTTGATTCCAAAATACTTACTCAGTTTAATTACATCGGAGTAAAGTCACTTACAATGACATCAGGTCTTTTGGAATCTGGCCCCTGGTATATAAGCCTGTTTATAGATAGGCCTTACACCGAAGTAAGTCACTTACACTGAGAATAAGTCTTTTGGAATCAGGGCAGGCTTACACTGGAGCAAGTCACTTACAGTGAGAGCAACTCTTAGGAATCTGACCTATAGTTTGTCTTCAAAAAATAGACTATTGTTTTAGATGAATTTAAATCCCTTAGCAAGCATTTCAGTGATCAAGATGTACATTTTTTCCCAAAATATTTTGTTTTCTTAAGAACAGATTGATCAGAATTGAAAATAACAATTTGGTTAAAAGATTAATTCTTAATAGAAACTAATTGGTTCAAAATCCATAATTTCATTATTTTTATGTTTTGGGCAAGTTTATTAAATTATTCATTGCTACTGGGTATTTAGAAACTGAAACTTTTTGGACTGATGCATGGTTTAATTTACTTAGACAGCTTACCATGGTTCTGCTATAAATTGCCAAGTATCACAATCCTTATTGCAAATGGTGAGAATAATGCACAAAACACGGAAGGGCAAAATAATTAATTTTAAATTACTTTTGTAGGGGGCAAGTCCCCTGCACCCCAGAATAGGGGCAATGCCTCTTCACACCACCTGAACTTGAATATTCCAATTACGCAGTCATAACTTAAAGAAAAGAAATGTAAAAGAAGGGAATTATTGCCAGTGCACACTTAGAAATCACACTGACAATGATTTCCTATGGTAAGCCGTAATCAATGTTATGATCCTCTTTGTCTTTTTCTTTGGCAACTAACACTTGGATAATTTTACTGAGACCACCTGTAGAGTAGCTGTCAGCCATTAGCCTTTATATTAATTTAAGGTCTTTAACTTTTTAGGGCCAGCATATAAGAAAGTGGGTCGGTTACTGAGTTTTTAGGGATATAATCCAGTATACTAAAAAAGTTTCATTAATCTTGCTGGCCTAACTAGAAATTGTTAAGGTTGCTAACTTACACTAAAATTCATAACATGAAATTAGATGATAAAATGTTAATATACCTTTTCCTCTACACTCAGGAATAAAATAATAATGTTTTTTTCTTTATTTAAATCAAGTTTCAAATCTTTCCAATATAAATCTAGATATACTGAGTCTATGTATATTATCATTACTCTTGTATCTCCAGCTATTACATGTTAACATGTGTTTGACCTATCTAAAATAATATAACTTCTAAATTATGTGCTAAATGCCTTTACTGTTTGTCTCAATACTACCTGCAACATAATGCTTAAAACATTTAATTTTTATTGTTGTTCATTGTAAATATGTATTATATGTGAAGCTTTTCTCCTTGGACCTCCACTGAAAATGGGACTTGTGCACATTCAACTTACACGGTAAACAAACGACAATAAATAAATAAATACATAAATAAGCAAGCTATTATCCTGGCTAAGACAGCAGTTTTGCAATTCATTCCATTTATCTTTGTTGCTCAGAACTTAGTACTGTGCATTCAAAGCTTTTTAAATTGCTTTTTAAAATTCTGTATAATTCCCTTATAGTTATATTTTGTCATTTTATGGTCAAGTTCCATGCTTCTAATTATTAGGATTATTGCATTAAGAAGATAACTTTCAATTTTTTGGGAATTCTGTGTAGTATAATGCTTAAAATACACACCCTTTGTTAAATTTTAGTTCAAACAATCAAATATAGTTTGAAGTAACCTGCATTTAGTTTAATGTTTCACCTGTATGCATGGCATGCAAAATAGGCCAGGTTGATCTTAGGTATACAGTCTGGGAATGTAGATCCATAAACGGAATTTAGATGAAAATTTCTAACAATCTTCTGAAAAATCATAACTTGAATTCTATCTTGAATTCTATCTTCTATTTAAATGCTGCCTTATTGTATATATCACTTTATAATGTGTAGAAGAACATTATAATTGTGTAGGTTATTGGGGGGGTTGTCTACATTTTTTTAACGTTAAGTGGCTGGGGTTGCAGTACAAAACAGAAATTTCTGGTTACAATCATAAGCAGTACTGAATTAGAAAATACTGTAGTTGATTCATCACCTTATGCCACTTTATGCTTGCAAATGTTTTTCATTATGTCTCATGTCACATATTAACTTATGATGCAAATCAAATGGCCAGTTTATCTGTTGGGGAAATAAGGCACTTTTATCTTACTATAAATTATTCAGCTGTAAAGCCCTGCTGAATAAGGAAAGCAGGAACAAAAATGTATTTGGCATCTAATTAAAAAAAATTAACACCCATAAGTAGTGCAGCTTCTGAAAACTTCACAAATGGCCTGAATTTGATTGCTATGATTTACAAATCTTACTGGATCAATAAATGCAAAATATTGTACTACATGTGTGATGATAGGAGGTACTGCCAGCCATGGCAAGAGAAATAGAGCAGTGGATTTGTAACATATGCCAGCACAGCTAGCTGGAATTTTGTAAATAATTATATGCCATTTGTATATCAAATGAATTTGTACAGATGCTTGTGCCGAAAATATATTTGTGAGGTTTGCTTGTGTTAAAATGTACCAACAGCCTGCCCTGCTGGAAGGAAAATAAATGTACATGTATTACTGTAAATGAATTAAATGTATGAATTTTTAACATCATATACTGGAAGTGAAAAGGTTAATTTTAATCTGCTTGACTTTGCAAAATATTCTTGAAATTAAATTACTTTATGTGTTAAGCCATGAAGATGTTATCCCACTGTTTTTAATGGAACCAGAGACACAGTGTCTATGCTAGAGAATAGTTGGTAGCTCCTGTAGGAAGAGTGAAATGGTTTTATGGTTTTATGACTTTCAGGAGATCTGAGCAAAGCTCTATTTGTGTGTATGGTAACACATAGATGCTAAAATCCTGCCATCTTCAATTGTTGGCGATAGCATGGGAAACAGTCAGATGACCAGAAGTGTGTTTTGTCATTCTGTAAGCCAAAAATAATATTTAGATATTAGTCAGAGTTTGCTCTCAGCATTTTGGATTCTGTCTTGAATCTGACAACAAGAACCCTCACCCACATCATCTTGCCTTGTGGTAGTAAGTAACTTAACTAGGGGACAGTAAATCCTTTAGAATAGTCAGAAAAATATAGTGAGATTAGAAGTACTGCTTTTCTATAAATGTGTGAAACTTTCCATCAGTGTTAATTTTAATATTCCCTTTGTTTGAAACTCTGTTGTTTACTGTAAATAGATATTTAGTATTCTTTATGTTCTTTTATTATTTATTATTAAATATATTTAAACATTTCATTGTGGCTTTTTCTTTTTAGAAAAATAGTTAAGTTTTGAGAGTATTGCCCATATTTATTTGGTGATAACTCTGGCCACTCCTGAAAGCCTTGCTGTTTGGTCAATATTACTATTTGTATTAATATTCATTTCAGTCAGTAAAACTGGATACCCTTTTAAGAGCCTTACAGTAACTGACTGGTGGTAGTGAGTCTACCTTATAGTCTGAGCAAAGTTGGTAGAGCAGGTAATCTGTGCCAGCCTTTCTCAGGTGTGTATGTGTGTGTGTGTGTGTGTGTGTGTGTGTGTGTGTGTGTGTGTGTGTGTGTGTGTGTGTGAAAATTAAATCTCTAACAGTGTGTGTGTCAGCTACTTGGGGCAGGGACATGAAGCATTGGTTTCATAGCGGGGGTGCTGGAGGACTTGATTTGGACACTTGGCTGAGGATCTAACCCTACAGCTGTACTAGTGGGGAGTCTTATTGGGGACCTGGAGGCTTTTAAGGGAAACTGTGTTTGATGCAGAGAGGTCTGCATCTGGAAATCTGAGCGTATCCATTTGTATTCCAAGTAGATGTCCCTCTCCAGTGTCAGTAGTGAGGATTCAGGCTCCCTGACTACTGGCCTAGCATTGGGGTGTCACATGTTGGTGAGCAGTGGTGTGGATATCTGAAAATTGGCCATCAGGCAAAGATGGCTTTCACAACCTTGTTTGCTCATATATTATTAACCTTGCAGTGTATCTGAGTGTTTTTTTTTTGTGACCATGTACAGCAATGTATTAAACACGTGACAAGCCTGCTATTACATATGTACTATTCTTTCTTTCTTCATTTTACATTTATTTTACATTTGTTGACTGGGATAGTCCAACTGGATATATGTCCATCTTCAGCGGAGGACCAGGGAGAAAAGCTCTGCATACCAAAAAAGAGACAGTACATACATCACTGAGTGATAAACTCAGGCAGACATGTTTAGAAAAAATATAGACAAACAATACAGGCAGATATCAATATACACAATGTGCAGACTTACATCTGATTGGTAAAGACATATCAGAAAATGTGAACATAGACTACAATCAGATCTCATAATTCACAATGCTTAGACATTCAAATGCTATGAAGCATAGATACTTGGTTAAACAGCAGATTGGATAGCAAGACATGTATCAAGTTGTTAGGCTTTGAACAAGAGCACAGCGAATGAGATGTGAGGTATTTTTTGAGTTCTCTTTTAAATAGGGGTAGTGAGGTTTCCTTGGTAACGGTAGTAGGGAGTAGGTTCCAGATTTTACCGGTTGAGTTGGCAAATATAGCATCGCCTGCAGAGTTGTTGGATTTTTGGGTCAGTATCATTAGTTTATCAGCTGAGCATAATGGCCTGGGGGCATTATGAGGGGTGAGAATATTTTTGAGGACAGGGGTGTTATCAGGTTGATGGAGTATTTTATGTGCTACTATAAGCTGGTTGAACTGTAAAAGGGTAGGATACTCTAGCCATCCCAGTACTTTGAGGTTCTGGCAATGGTGGGTCCTAAAAGCAATGCCAGTAGCGAATCTGGCTATATGATTGTAACATCCTGATAATTTGTTGAGATCAGTTTTGGATAGGTTGGTGAGTACAGGGGAGGCATACATAAGGGTAGAGAGGAGGTGTGCTCTTGAAATAGCTACCCTAGCAAGGGGGGTAAGGAAAGGTTTGGCTCTGTACAGGGAGCCAAATCTTTTGTTGATGGATTTAATAGTGTGATTGACATGTTTTATCAGATTTAAGGTTGCTGTCTATTATTATGCCTAGAAGCTTTGTATGTTCATCAGGGGAGATAATGTTGTCATTGCTAGATTTGATGTTGAAGAAAAGTAGTGGCTTGGTTTTGTTAGGATTTAGAAGCAGGTGACGATTAGCTAGCCATGTTTCTACCGTGCTGAAAGTGGTCTGGGTAAGGGTTAGAAGTTGTGTAGGAAAGGAGGCAGAGCATATTAACACTGAGTCATCTGCATATTGGATGCAGGTGGCTCTGAGATGGTGGTGTGCAGATCATTGATAAAGATAGAGAAAAGAAGGGGACCTAGTATGGACCCTTGTGGGACACCTAGGGTTAGAGGAAGTTGGGATGACAGCTTGCTCTGCCATAAGACATCCTACTGTCTACCGTTTAGGTAGGAGTGAAACCATTGTATTGTGCGTTGGTGTAAACCGATGGTTTGTAGGATATTGAGCAGTAGCTGATGGTTGACCATATCAAAAGCTTTTGAGAGATCTAGGAAGAGTTCTGACAAATGTTTGTTGTTGTTACGATGAAGACTGATGACATTAGAGAAAGATAGAAGAGCCGTGGTGGTACTGTGGAATGGCCTAAAGCCGTGCTGAGAGTCAGCGAGCTTTCCATTTTGAATAAGAAAGTGCATGATTTGTTTGTGTATGCATCTTTCCATGATTTTAGCTAGTGGTAAAAGAATGGCTATAGGTCTAAAGTTAGATAATTCTATGGAACTTCCTCCTTTATGGAGAGGTATAACATGTGATATTTTCCATATTGCTGGGATGGATCCTTCTGAGATGGATCTGTTGATCAGAATAGAAATGTGAAGTGCTATGGCATCAGCTGCTTTTTGAAGATACTCAGCTGGGAGGTGGTCGGCAGCTAGTGTAGTAGGTTTTAACTTTTTGATTAAGGTCCGAATCAGGTTGGTAGGTACGGTTTGAAAGGTAAAGGTGGGTTGGGTGCTGGGTGGATCAGGGCGAGATGTGCCAGAGCTGGTGTCTGTGTCCAGTGGAGTGAGATAGGTAGTTAGAGACTGGATAATTTCAGTAAAGAAGGAGTTGAAGCTGTTTGCAATTTCTACAGGGGATTTATCAAGGGCAGCTGATGGGGTAGGAGTGGCAGAATGGCCTGGGTGTAGAAGATTATTAATACCAGCCCAGAACTTTTGAGGTTTTAGCTATTTTTGTTGTATGAGGGTGTAGTGATTTTTTTTGTCTAGAATGACAGATTTTTTGGTCTGGTTCCTTAGCTCCAGTATCTTACTTGGTCCATAGGGACCAGCTTTTATTTATGTTTGTTTTGAGTAGTGAACTGATCTCCTAAGAACTCTGGTTAAACGTTACAGAAACATAGTATAAAATGTAAAAGTTGGTAGGCTGTACCTTTGATCTAGTGGTAAACCTACCTATTCTTTAATAGGTCATATTTTCTTTTGGGGGACTGAGTTGCAAATGAGTAATGGATAGGAGTATTCTTATTGAAGCTCGAAAATATTATGGTGATCACTTCTCTTTGTTCTGTGGTAAGGTAATGTGAGATTTGTGGCAAGCAAATAGGGGAGTGTTGATTCTGCTTATTAAATTGTTGACATACAGAGTCATGTCTAGATAGAGAACAAGGATGACCAATTAGGTATTTTAAAGAAAACACATGTTCCATGGGCTGGTTGTAGTATGATAGGCAGATAAGTAGTGGAAGAGTGAAGACGGGGGGGTGGGGGATAAGTAAAGGGGGGAAGCAATTTGCCCAGCCATTGTGGTGTTCCAGTATCAAACTAATGAGTGGTGAATGTTTTTTCTCCCAATATAATGCTATAAAACTAGAGAAAGCAATCAGAACCATGCATATTAGTCTACTGGATTCAGTAAACCAAAAAAAAAAAAAAACAAAGCCTTTATCCAGATACTATATAAACTGCAGAATGCTGGGAAGAACACAAGAAAATCCTACATAAGAATAAGAAAATGAGTGCAAGGTTTAGTCAATCACAAATAGTGTCAGGAAACCATAATTTGTATACTGTTCATCAGTATGGCAAGTCACAGTGAATGGTAGAAAGGCAGTACTGGGATGGGGGAAGGGGCAGGAAAGGGGCACAAATAGTTATGTGTCCCCATCATACGTCTCAACCACTTAGCGCAAGAAATCTGGACAAAGCCAACAAAAGTGGGAGGACAAAGGCCAAAAATAGGAACAGATTTTAAAAATTGCTCTTATAAACTTAGAAAGTTTCTAGAATAGCAGGTTTTATGTTAGCCTGCATTTTTGAAGGAGATGAAGTCTGAAACTCAAATGTATGTCATTATGTACTGACTTCAAGCTTCAGTGATTTGCCTTAAAACCACAAATATTATGAGGAATAGACCAAAATATGAGGTAAAAATCTGGACATTTTGTGAAAATTTGGACATTTGAGAGGTATGGCCCATGTACCACACTCCACTTGCTGAAACTGTACATTACTGCACACCAGGCATTCAGATGATGCACAACATTTAGGTAAACTGACAATCCAGCAAAAGCAACACCTCAATTTAGCATCCCATTATTTATAGATGTGTAACATAAACTGTTGTACTCTGATACAGAGAACAAAGGATGCAATGTATTACTTGTATTTATTCATTTATTTGCTGCCTTTTGACCATGTTTACCTTATAGCAAAGAAAGATCTCGTCAAGATGTGAATGCATTCCTACTAGTTTGTTCGATTGGATGTAACACCTATGCAAATTTTAAACAAAGAACACTTTAGGAAAATGACTTTGAAAATCAGGCATGAATACATCAAAGGAACATAGATGGAAGTTCTTACTTCTCCAGGAAAGTCAGAAAGAAATCTAAAAAGATAATGAAAATAAAACAACGCAGTGGATGCCATGAAAATAAGATAATGCATGAATATACCATAATATGCTAAAAAGGAAGCAGAAAAATACAGAAAAAATATCAAATAGTATCACAGACTATAAAAGTGAAATATAAACGACAGAATAAGGAACAGAACATAAGATATGTAAAAATGTATTGAGAAAAGAAAGACAGATAAAGAATGTATAAGAAGATAAAAAAATGTTTTCACTGAGTAAATTGATAAATCAATAATAGTGATGAATGAAATAATGGAAGTATTTAAAGGTGATGTGAGAAGATGGCAGTTATAAAATATGTTTTATGCAAAGAAGGAATTGTATGAGTGGCATGATGAAACAGAAATTTGTAGGAAGGATTAATAAAGATGGAAGAACACATTCAAATACATGGAGACATATTAAATTGTTCAACTAATTTTAAGATACTAAGATTTTGTGTAATTGCCTAAGTGAAATATTACAAGAAAGGTAACAAAGAACTGGGTAATGTAGGGAGAGGGAAGTTTACAAGGAATACATTAATATTGATAAAAGAAGCATCAGAAACACAAATAAGGAATAAGAAAGGAATAAAAATAAGACAGGATATAATTTCCAGCATAAGATAATGTAGATCATAAATATCTGCAAAATTCTTTAAGTGGATATAAGGGGTAATATGTTTTTATGACTGTATAAGAAAATATAAGAACTGAAATCTTTTAGGCCAATAACTAATGTGGAGGCTGGGTGATGACCTAATTGCTGTAGGGAGCGAATTTCAGGTTTTTGCTACAGTGTAGGTAGTGACCTACACATTTTTTCTTTGCTTTGCATATTATAAGGAGTTATTTATCATGTGATCTTAAGAGATGTTGTAAGGTGTAATTTTTAAGAGTCTAATCTACTCTGCCAAATCTTTCTGTAAATTGTAAAACATTATACAGCAATCCTTCTTATCAATTGAAACATGGGAAAATAATTCACAACTGCTATTAAACCCTGAAAAATATATAAATTACTATTCTTTACCTCAAAACACATCTCTAGTAAAATTTGACCACCCTATATCTCACATAATTAAACAATCTCATAAAAAATAGTTACATTATACAGAGTAAAAACAAGCAAATATGTATTGTTAGTACTATGCAAGAAGCCAAGAATTTCCAGGTAGAAAATATTCAAAAAGATTAAGAGCGAAATTAGAGGAAAGAAAAACACTTGAAGAAGAAAAACTATCAAAAGCTTCAAATGCATATTTGTGTTAATTAATGCAAGAGATCCCTGAAAAACATTACATAGACAAGGAAACTTTGGGATACCTGGAAAATGAAGCGATAGAAGAAGTGTGAAAATATTGAAAACAAAAACCTAGATATTTTTGAAAGGTATAAAAAACAATATGGACATGGGAAGGAACAAAAGATCTGATATGGTGCAATATTTATGCAAAGGAGAAAGCCAAACTAATCCATAAATAAAACAGCTCCAAATATATTTGAAATGAAGTAGAGGCAAAGCCACCTAGATATGGAAAATTTCACAATACAAAAAATAAGATCAAAAAGGGGGAGTGTAGAACAGAAAACTAGTAAAGTAGAAGTTAAACAAATAGAATCTGAAGTTATGGAATACCAGCAAACTGAAGGATTTAGAATAAAAAGTCTAACACAGGCTATGTCACAGCATGATGGAACAATGATTCCAGAAATTAAGGAGAAGCAGTTGGAATGGGAGACATCTGAAGAAGAAATATGGATACAGGAAAGAAAAAAATATTTAATATGGTGCAATATTTATGCAAAGGAGAAAACAAAACTAATCGAGTCAAAAACAGCAGCATCAACGATATTTGAAGAGAAATACAGGCAAAGGCATCCAGATACAAACAATTTCACAGTACAAAAAATAAGAAAACATAGGGAAGTAGAAAAGAGGATTAGTAATGGAGAAGTTAAAGAAATAGAAACTGAAGTTATGGATTACCTGTGAAGTGAAGGATTTTGTGTGGAAAATCCAACTCAGATAACTTTACAGTGTGATAGAACAATGAGTCACCAAATTAGGGAGAAACAGGTGGAATGGGAAACATTTGAGGACTTGCCATAAGAAGATGTTTTGGATCCTTTAGTAGGAAACCAGTAGAAAAGTTCAGTTGGAGTTGCACAGCAAGGGAAGGAAGAGTGGCAACTCTGATGCAGTCAATGTTGTGGAGTGATAGACCAATGAATTCCATATGAAAGAGCAATGGATGATGTAGGATGCAGCTGAAGAGAATGTGTCACAGGAAGATGTTCTGGAACTTTCTGTCCAATGCCCGCAGGAAACACAGAGCAAAGAATATGCTGTCAGTCTAGAAGAAAATTATCTAAGAGAAGACAGAGAGACACAAAGTCATAAAATACCAGGATCTGCAAGAAGAAATGAGAGCAATGTGGAAGAAAGATACCCAGATAGCTCTAATAATAGTATGAACAATGGATCTCATAAAAAAATAATTTACATTCTTATTTAGATATGCTACTGATACATGTAACTCTATATGAATTACAGAAGGTGTCAGTGATGGGTACATTGTGGGTGCAAAGAGCAGTTTTGGCTAAAATCAAAGATTGAAAAAAATACTGATTTCATGAACTTTAATTGTACCTTGACTTAGGAATGGAGTCCATTACTGTCATGGTATTAGAAACCCAAAAGACTTGGAGAAATTAAACCCACTAAAAACCTACCTCACTGACATAACTAGAGCACATGCTTTCCTCTACCTTCCATACTGCCATCTGCTCTCATTGCTGACCCAATCTTCACTAACCTTCAAGTCTCACTCCTCTCCATACTTCTCATAATAAAACAGTCAAATTTTATTTATAACAGAGCACACCACTGCCTAGCTCTCAGAGAATTAAGTTGGTTACTACCAACAGCTAACTACAATACACATACTTCTCTGTATGCCAGAAAATTACACATCCCTTAACAACTTAATGCAACACTGCTCCACCAATAGAATTTTACACTCCAGACAAAAAAATCACTATAACCAAATTATCTAATACTGTAAGTGATAGGTGCAATGCTAGTTGTGTTTTAAATACATTTGTACGCTGAAGGAATTTCAGTAGTAGGGGGATATACTTCATAGTCTGACTATATTTTATTTATTTTATTTTATTTTTATTTTATTTATTTTACATTTGTTGACCGGGCTAGTCTAACTGGATATATGTCCATTTTCAGTAGAAGCCTGGGGAGATAAGCTCCAAGAGAACAGATATCAAAAACAAACAAACAAACAGCTAATATACACACAAAATTCATAAACACTATTAACAGGTAAAAGAACTTTAAAGGAATAGATTCAGAGATTATCATATAAGCTAGACAATCAATTCATAGTAGAAAGTAATGCAGTTAAAAATATAGACAACAGGTTGTTACATAATACAAGAAAGGAGGCATGATAAACAATAGATACTATAGTAGAAGGTAGTCTCAATAATCTTAAGCTTCAAGAAGATTCAAATAAGGGTGTATAGTAGGACAAGGGAATGTTGTATTCAAGGAGAGTAGCACTTGATTAGAAAGAAGAAGAGGGTAGGCAGAGGCAAGATAGAAGAGCTAATTGCTTAGTCAGGCTTTGTACAGGGGCACAACTAGTGTGATTTGAGGAAGAGATTGAGTTTACTTTTGAAAATTGATATAGAGAGCAGAGAGGTAAGTTCATGGGGAAGTAGGTTCCAGGATTTTCCAACAGCAGTAGAGAAGAGAGAGTCCCCAGCTCTGTTTTTGGATTTTATAATATTTACAAGCAGTTTGTGTGAGGATCATAGGGTCTTTAGATTGGTATAGGGGGTGATGAGGTTAGAAAGTATGGGAGTATTTGTTGGTTGGTAAAGGGTCTTATGGGCAATGGTCAGTTGGTGGAAATTGACCTGATTTTGCAGTTCAAGCCAACCAAGCTGCTTTAGATTATAACAGTGGTGGGTTCTGAAAGGGGTTCCTGTTGCAAATCTGGCTATGTTATTGTAGGAATGTTTCATTTTACTGAGGTTGTTTTTAGATAGATTTGTAAATATGGGTGAGGCATAGAGGAGAGTAGAGATTAGATGAGTGTGAGCAATGGTTATTCCAGCTGAAGGAGAAAGGAAGGGTTTGACCTTATAGAGAGAGCCAAGTTTTTTGTTAACAGTTTTTAGAATGTTATTGATATGGGTATCAAAGTTGAGTTTGTCATCTATGGCGATGCCTTGTAGTTTTGTAGAAGGTTCTGGGGATACGAAAGTGCCATTGTTGGATGTTACAGTGAAATCTATAGGGGAAGACCTACACGTAGGAGTAAAAAGGAGGAGCTTAGTTTTTTGGGGGTTCAGGAGGAGACAGCGTTGTGAAAACCATTTTTCAACTGTTTTAAACACTGTTTGGGTAAGGGAGTGAAGTTCAGATGTGGTTGAGGATGAGCACACAAGAGTGGAGTCATCTGCGTATTGGATGCATGTTGCTTGGGGAATTGCTAGGTGAAGGTCATTGATAAATAAAGTGAACAGTAAGGGTTCTAAGATGGACCCCTGAGGGACACCAAGGTTAACTGGCAGGTGGGTAAACAGAGAATTATGCCAAAGATCAGCCTGTTGCCTGTTTTCTAAGTAGGACTTGAACCATTTTATAGCAGGTTTATCCAGTGACAGGGATGTAAAGATGTGTAAAAGTATCTGGTGATTTACCATATCGAAAGCTTTTGACAGATCGATGAAGAAAGCAGAGGACAGAATACTTTGGTTTTGTTTTTTTGTTGATATGGTCTGTAAAGGAGAGGAGGGCAGTAGTAGTGCTGTGGGAAGGTCTGAAACCATGTTGACAGCTGGATAGCAACTTATTATGGATAAGGTGGTCTAGCATTTGCTTATGGATACATTTCTCCATGATCTTTACCAAAGGAGAAAGTAGGGCTATGGGACAGTAGTTGGAGAAGTCAGTAGAGCTTTTGCCTTTATGTTGTTGTTGAGTCTTTTGGGGTCGCCACAGCGGAACTCCAGTCCGCTAATGATTGGCAGAAGATTTTTACATGCTGAGTTGCCAGCCGTGATGCACAACCTTCAATGAAGGTACGCCCATTCATGCATGTCTCTACACAGAAGACGCTCTAGCTGAGAATCGAATAGGATGTCTTACTGTGAGGTGACAACGCTACTGCAGCACCACCATCGCAGGTATGTAGGGGGATAATATGGGAGACTTTCCAGATACTTGGGATGTGTCCTTCAGTGATGGTTCTGTTAATCAGGATTGAAATGGGATAGGCAATGGATTTAGCTGCCTTTTGTAGACATTCAGCAGGTAGCTGGTCTGCTGAAGGAGAGGATGGTTTCAGTTTTTGGATAAGGGTGAGAATATATGTTGCGGGGACTGGTTGGATCACATAATCTATTATCCATTTGACAAACCCACTAATGCATCTTTTCAGATTCTTAATGTTCAATATTTACCTGCTAATGCATAAGTATATTTTATACTGTAATAGTTGCCTTTAATTCATATGAATGTAATCTAATTAGCAAATATATGTATAGTTAATTGGTAATGTATGTTTAAAAATGTCTGTAATACGTTGAAGCTTTTATCCCCAGACCTTTGCCAAAAAGGGGCTTTTCACTAAGCCCAGTCAGACAAAACTGGTAAAAAGGCAAAATAATAACTAAATAAATGCATAAATAAATTGCAGTAGGAGCTGAGCAGGCTGAAGGATTATTCATCATGTTTTGTGCTGTGAATAATTGGGTGTACATAAGATGATGAGATAGTTCTAACCAATTTTGTTCTTTTAGTATGGTGTAGTGGTGATCTCAAGCGAAGATACAGGATGTCTAAGCTAGGAGTTTCTTTCTGTTGTCTTAAGACAGTGATAATTACTAGGTTTCACATGTAAAATGTCTTTTATTGCTCTGTGACTTCCTGCCAGCTGCAGATCACAAAGAAATGTTAAATTGTAAGTTCTTTGAGCCTGGGAACTTGAGCAAAGCTGACAAGAATGATGCAATCTGAAATGACTCAGCAGTAATGTGTATTATCAATTTAAAAGCTATCTCAGAGAGAAAGAGAGTGCATTTTGTATTTTGTTCTGAATCTGACAACAACTCACCAGCACTTTGCCTTGCACTGTAAGTAAGGCTTAGTTTTAGTATTTGTTTTAGAGACAGATAGGAATATATCCAGATTAGTGTATATGTTTTCTATATTTATGTGAGACTGTTCTACAGTGTTGTTTTAAAGTATTTCCTATGATTTCTGAACTCTCTATTGTCATTGTGTTGAGTTAATAAGTATTGTCTTGTGTTTTTATTATTTATTAGTAAATATTTTAAACCTTTTAACTGTGGCTGTTTTGTGTAGAGATATTTAAGCTCTTAGCGTACTTGCATGTATTTGGTGAAACTGTACAAGCCACTCCTAAATAGCCTTCAAGTCTCAGTCACACTTATCAATTGGATAATAATAACATTGCACAGTAGAATTGGACACCCTTTGGTAAGGGCTTTTATAAGAGTGATTGGTGGCAGTTGGTACTATCTTATAGTCTGGGCAGAAGGGGGCATAGCTAGTGAACCTGTGCCAGCCTTCCCCAGGAGTATCTGTGTGTTTGTATATAAATAAAATCTCAAAGTGTGTGTGTGTGTGTGTGTGTGTGTGTGTGTGTGTGTGTGTGTGTGTGTGTGTGTGTGTGTGTGTGTCAGCTACTTGGGCAGGGACATGTAGCAATGGCTGGACAGAGAGGGTGCTAGAGGTTTTGGCTTGACCACTCGGCTGAGATCGGAACCCTATAGCTGTGCCAGTGGGGAGTCCTACTGGGGATCTAGAGAGAAAGGGAGAAACCATCCCCAGACTGCCTGTGATCTCTGTGTGCTCATAAGGGAAATTGTACTTTACTGTGTGTATACTTGTTATCCTCCCAATGTGCATGTCCCTTACTGGTGTTAGTGGTGAGGATTGAGGCTCTTGGATTACTGGGCCAGTGCACAGGCATCACATATTAATTGGTGGCAGTGGTGGGATAGCCACATTAGATTAATTGTTTGATAGTGGTGAGTTAGCCACGTCACATATTAATTGGATTGTGGTGGTGTGGATAGTTAACTCCTGTAGCTTGTGTGCAGTGATCACTGAAGGTGATTTTGTGCTCTAAATCAGCTATGCAGTGAACATTTAGAGTTCAGATCACAATTGTTTTATTTCTTTTGTTAGCTTAGTTAGTCAGGAATAGCAGGGAAGCATGTCAGCAGAGGAGTATGGCAGGCTATCAAGGAGCCAATTGGCTGAGATGTGCCAGGCATCAGAAAATGGCAACCAGGAGGACAATCAGATTGGCCGTGGAGATGTACAACACTCAGAGAATGGACAGCTCAACCTTTCTGCAGGACTTAAAAATCCATCTGGAGCTAAATAAACTTGAGTTGGAAGCAAGAGATTTGGAAATAGAATCTGAAGAGAAGGAGAGGCAGAGGCAACATGAAAAGGAGATGCTGACTCTTCACCAGAGTCATGGAGGTAATGGGAAAGGAAGTAACCAAAGCCCAGAATCAACAAAGGTCAGTAAATCTCTCCCACAGTTTACAGAGGGGGATAATTTTGATAGTTTCATTCATATGTTTGAGAGGGTATGTAAACAGTATGATGTTGACCCAAAGGTTCTGGATACTGTTTCCGACCCCCTTACTCCATGGTAAAGCTGTAAATGTTCTATCCAAATGGTCTGATAATGATTTTCTAAATTATAATGTTGTAAAGAGTTGTTTGCTAGAATTTTTTAAGCTAACACCTGAAGCTTATAGGAAAAGTTTTCATGAGCATAGACGCAAGGCAGATGAAAGTGTGTGTGTGAATATGTTGCTGATCTAAGCATTTATTTTCATAGGTGGGTGAGTAGATGTCAGATCACCACTTTTGAAGGGCTTGCAGACCTTTTGGTGAGGAAACAACCCTTAGCACTTTGCCTGAGGACATGAGGATCTGGTTAGCTGATAGACAATGCCTTACTGTAGATGGATTGGGGAAGAAGGGAGACCTATACCTAGTAAACAGGGCATCCCTGCACAAGAAAGGGACATGCAGTGCTGCTCATGTGTCTAAGGGAACCCATGGTGGGCAGCCCAGACTGCCCCAACAGAGTCCGCCAGTAGCAGGGGAATTGACTAGTCCAGGTACACGTCCAGGACCTAGGGCTAAATGTTTTAAATGCAACCAGTGGGGCTATATGCCATATAGATGTCCACGGAGGCAAGGTGGGGAACAAAAGGTGGGAGAGCCAGTAAGTGGGAATGACAAAATGCCAACAGTAGGTTGTCTTGAAACAACAAGGGTACCAAACTACCACAAGAGGTTATATCCTATTTTAGTGAATGACAAAGAGACCATTGCTAAGAGAGACACAGCCTCTGACATAACCATTGTGAAGCCTGAATGGTTACATAGGAGCACTACTTGCCTGGGCAGTCTACTCCAGACAGAGCTTTAGGAGGGACCCCATTCAAAATACCTTTGGCTAGGGTTCACTTTGACTGGGACATTAGAAAAGGAAGCCAGCAAGTAGGTGTGTTTGAGGATATCCCTGCAGATGTCCTGATAGGGAATGATTTTGATAATGCAGCACCATGTGTTCAAGCAGTTACACTCAGTCAGGCTTGGAGACAAGCATATAGGTCTGGTAGGCTGAGGGAGACTCAGACAGACCACACACTTTCAGCCAGGACTGTTGAGGTGGTTACTTCAGGGAGGGAGCTACCCTGTAGCAGTGAGACTGAAAGTGAGCCACAGCTGCTGGTAGGTACTGATGTTCTCTTGCACAGAGTGACTGCAAGGGTAGAGATGAGTGGTAGTACTCAGGCTGACAGTGAGGCACCGCTGTCAGAAGATACCAGGCTTCCTATGGAAGAGGAGCCAGGAACAGTCACAAAGATAGAGTTGAGACAGGCTCAGCTCTCGAGCCCTACACTAAGAGGCTGCAGGGAGGTAGCTAGGGAGGGACCTGATTCTCAAGGAAAAGGGAAGTCTGTATACTGGAAAAAAAGAGTTACTGTATAGAGAGTGGACCTCTGAGGGTGGGCTAGAAAGAGAGGTAATACAGCAGTTAGTAGTGCCTAGAGCCTACTGTCTGGCACTTCTAGTCACAGCCCATGACATTCCTTTTGCAGGTCATATGGCATAAAGTGTACCAAGAGACATATTATGCAGAGCCTTTATTGGCCTGGGATTGCAATGGATGCAACAGGGCACTGCAGGACCTGTGGCCAGTGCCAAAAAGTAGGCAAGGCAGAAGACAAAGACAAAGCTCCTTTGATGCCTTTGCTTGTGATTGAGGAACCATTTCAGAGGGTAGCTATGGATACTGTGGGTCCTCTGAGTACCCAAGTTTTACAGAGGAAGACGTATTTCCTGGTGGTAGTAGATTTTGTTACCAGTTGCCCTGAGGTGGTGGCTCTGTCCTCCATCGAGGCAGAGAAGGTGGCAAATGCTTTGTTAGAAGTTTTCAGCAGGGTAGGTTTCCAGAGAGAAATACTGACTGACAGAGGTGCCAGTTTCATAGCACCACAGGATCATAGGAGGTTAGTAGGTTAACAGCACCAGGGCTCTTACAAGCCTAGCCAAGTTCAACCCATGTTCCCAAGGGTGCCTGGTCCAGGCAGAGATTGAAATCAGCACCTATTGCTCCTGTAAAAGAGGGACATAGGTGGAAACCCCAGGTTAAATTTCTGGTTACCCATACAATCATCCAAATCATACTTAAATAGGGCCAATGAAGAGCTTTGTTTAATATGAATAGAAAGCTTGTTCCAAAGGTGGAGCAACCTCTGTGAGACAAATCCATCTCTCCAGCAAGTGCTGTTGATGTCACATACCAGGTTAAGGTCCTTTGAGTGAGTGACCTGTGTGCCATTTGACTTCCAAATGTGCAGCATTTCTATTAAATCTGGGTTAGAGATTGCTCTATATGCAAGGCACAGGTCACCTCTGAGCAGTCTGTATGACACAGAGTAACCTGACAAAGATTTCAGTCTGTCCACATAAGACAGATCTTGAAGACCCTGAATTTTCTTTGCAATGAACCTTTGTGGTCTCTCCAATTGCTGCAGGTGTTAGGAAAAGAACATACCAATGGGAACATTTTACTCTATTAGCCGGAAGAAGAAGAAGAAGAAGAAGAAGAAGAAGAAGAAGAAGAAGAAGAAGAAGAAGAAGAAGAAGAAGAAGAAGAAGAAGAAGAAGAAGAAGAAGAAGAAGAAGAAGAAGAAGAAGAAGAAGAAGAAGATTGGCCTGATGAGGGAAGAGTAGAGGGGGGTTATAACCTCTTTTTTATAGAGGCAATGCCCTTACTTATGAGATGAGCAATGTAAAATGCCCTTCTTACCACTATGAAGACATGGTAATCGAAGTTAGGGTTGCTGTCGACCTGTGTGCCCAGATCTCTCACCACTAACTGTGTGCTTAGGGTATTGCTACTAATGTGGTAGTTTGCAGGAACCAGCTGGAGATCAACCTGTATATTGTCAGGTAGGTTGTAAACTAACTAGCTCATCGATAGAACGCACACAGTCAAAATAGGTGACTCAACCTCCATCAGCAGACGTATAATCTGTTGTGTTCCACAGGCATCTGTGCTGGGGCCCCTTTTGTTTGCACTCTACTTTTCAGATGTACATGCTAAAAGAAAAGGCCTATGGCTGACAAAGTTTACTGATGATTGCAAACTGGGTGCAGTTATCCAGCCCCCAAACAATGTCGACATCCTACAAGATGGACTTACACAGACAAATGAGTGGTGCTAAAGTCATGGGCTAAACCTCAATACAAAAAAATGTGTTATCATTCCTTTTGGCAAGGCGACGTCCCTGCAGATTACCACATAAATAATAGCACCCTAAGCATGCAGTCTGTGGTGAGAGATTTTGGCACACAGGTTGACAGATACCTTTGACCACCACATCTCCACAGTGGTGAGATAGGCTTCCTACATCACCCACCTCATAAATAATGGCATTGCATCCAGAACAATAGAGGTTATAACCCCCCTGTACTCCTCCCTCATCAGGCCGCTAATAGAGTACAGTGCTACCTTTGGTGTGTACCTTATCAGGTACCTGCAAGCAACTGGAAAGACCTCAAAGGTTTCTTATAAAGAAAATTCAGGGTCTTCAGCATATGCCATACATTGACAGATTGAAATCACTGTCACTATACTCCATGTCTTACAGACTACTCAGAAGTGACCTCTGCCTTGCACATACAACAATCTCACATCCTGCTCTAATGAAAATGCTGCACATTCGTAAATCAAATTGTAGTAAGATGCACTCACTCTAGGGAACTCAGCCTAGTATGTGGCATCACCAGGACTTGCTGGACAGACAGATATGCCTCACAGAGGCTACCTCTCCTCTGGAACAAACTTCCAATTCAGATGAAGCAAAGCCACTCATTGACCCTATTTAAGTGTAATTTGGATGATTGGATGGGAAACCGCAAATTCACCCCGGAAGTTTCATTTTTGTCCCTCTTGGACAGGGGCAGTAGTTGTTAACTTACTTCAGCTTAATACCTTGATATTTTTGGGAACAGGGGTTGTACTTGGCTATGCTTGTAAGGGCCCTAGGGCCATTAGACTAGTAACCTCCTATGATCCCATGAACATCTGACCATTTGATCAAGTAATCCATTGATTATTTGAAATGGACTCATACATATCTGTATCTACATATATTCATTATTTTTGTGTATAAATATTCATATATGTTTGTGTTGCTTTTATACACAAACACACACACGCACACACACATACACACACACACACACACACATATATATATATATATATATATATATATATATATATGTAGGGAACTCAACCTAGTATATGAGATCAATAGGACTTGCTGGACAGACAGATATGTCTCACAGAGGTTACCTCTCCCCTGGAACAAACTTCCAATTCAGGTGAAGCAGAGCCACTCACTAACCCTATTTAAGCGTAATTTGGATTATTGGATGGGAAACTGAAAATTTACCCAGGAAGATTCATCTATGTCCCTCTTGGACAGAGGCAGTAGTTGTTGACTTACTTTGACTTATGTTTATATGTAAAATTAACATCAACAAAACATATCCAGCACTTATTGAAAAACTTTATAAACTGCAGATGCAGTAGATATCACAGATTTATTAGCAAAAATTGATATATAGCAACAAAGCTTCAAACAAAACAAACAGACAAACTGGTTTCACCCAATGGCATTGTCAGTGTGAAGTAGTAATTGGCTACAAAATTACATTTAAAACCTACATTTAAAGGTACAGTCCATTTTCAAACATCTTATTGGACCCAAAGAAGTTGAATCACATTTGTCCCTAGAAATTCATTGAAAGAAGAACAAATAAATGTATATTTCTACATATTTTCAAGCAATTGTTCAGCAAATATTGAATAAAATCTAATTTATACCACAGAACAATTGCAAACTACATCATTCAATATAACACATAATACACTTAATTGGAAAATTCATAACACTAATATATCAACAATATTCATTAAGCCCCAGCTTATATACTGTTCCTAAATTAATAATCCACATTCTCTCTTTTTGTGACAAAATTTTATGTTTGGCTATACTAGGCAAACCCCCACCCATTACCATATCAATACCTACAAAAATCAAATAAGCTGTAGAATTTTCATGCTGGTGTTTAAATAAAGCACTTCTAGGACATCTACAATTAATATCACTTAAGTGTACTGCTATTCTCTGTTTAAAAGGTCTTTGTGTCTGACCAATGTAGAATGCTCCACATTGGCAGACAGCCATGTAAATTACCCAGTCAGTGGTACATGTAATCAAATACTGATATCTTAAACTTTAGAAGTATTAACTGATATAAACGATTTTGTTTTGGAAACAATTTTGCTGTAAGCACAATTACCACAAAATGTAAATGTTCTAATCTTTTGATTTATTTATTTTATTTTACATTTGTTTACCAGGATAGTCCATCTGGGTTGAAGCCCGTTTTCAGCGGAGGCCTGGGGAGAAAAGCTCCAAAGTAAAAATATACATTGACAATTGCATTACAAAACATGGATGGTTACATATATCCATTGACACTTGTTGGATCATATACATCACAGGCACAGTTACAGAGTTTACAGTTGCAATATGAGAAGATTAGATATTCCCTCCCTCCTTTCTTTTTCCATAGCAGGTGTGGATTTACATACCAATGGATTTATACATATATAGCTTTGGAAGATAGGTAGATGATACATTGATTTTGTGGATTTGCATTACGAAAATAATAACTGTATTGCCTTAAATTCTGTGGCAGGTTGGTGCTGTTAGCTCTGTTAACCTAGATTGATGGGGAGAGGTTTAGAGGTAGGAAAATGGTGGAGGAGATGGATATGTAGGTAAGGAGTCTCTGATGGTGACTATTTCAGAAGACGAAAGTATGCAGGGGAGAAACATGTGGGTGCAAATTAGCCTAGATTGAAACAGCAGCAAATCCACTTGCTAGCGAGGTGGTCTTTTAGCAGTTTTTTTTAATTGTATTAAGTTAGTAGTGTTTAGAATATGTTGGGAAATTGTGCTCCAGATTTTAGAAATGTGGTGAGTAAAGGGTGTCCCCAGCTTTGTTATTACTTTTGGACACTTGAAGGAGTATTTTGTGCAAGGATCAGAGTTCTCGAGCGTTTGCATATGGTTGAGTAGTTGTTGTAAGGCTGAGGTTTCATTTGCCTGGTATACTAGGTGATGGGTGAAAGTGAGTTGGGTGTAGGTTAATTGCTGGGGAAGTTCTAACCATTTTAGCTGTTGTAAAGCAGTGGTAACAAAACTTTGCAAGCTGGAGAACCCCTTTTATAAAGGAAATATTTTAGTGGACCCCTAAAAGCGGGGTACACATACATTATGCTTGGATCAACCTCCATCCCTCCAATCAGCCCCCCCTACACAGCGATTTCAGTGTCCCATTACATGGCTATTTCTCCCCAGTTGCCATAAACACTGTTCAAAATTCTCAGTGTACATACTGTTTTCTGCTTTACTTCTACAATGATTACAGATATTTGGATTTAATTTAAAACTTTTATTTCAAATGTTATAGCACAAAAAAATCTGACAGACATTTGCTAAAGCTAAACAGACATTTGCTAAAGCTAAACAAACCAACACAGTCTCACAATGAAAACAGACAGCATTAAAACCTCTCTGCCTTTGAAGCTCACATTCACTGAAACAGCATTGAAACCTACATTCAAAGAAAATGCATCTGACCAGTGGCGGATTAAGTTTACCTTTGAGCTGTTTTCAAAGCACAGGTCCTTTGTGAACATTTTTAGGACAATGCAAAAGTTCTTTGATTCACCTTCTTGACTGTATAATTAAATTTTAATATACAATAATTTAATTATAGCTCTTATATAATACAGCACCACTTGGCAGAACATATTTTAAATGTATAGTTTTGCACATTTTTCCAGTAAGCAATGAAACAAAACATATAAACCAATAATGACAAAACTGCCCAGTTCAGAACATTTCAACCATAAAAGGCCACTCCTTACGTCATTACAATCCACCAATATCAGTTACTCTGCACAGTATCTACAGAAGTCATCTGAATAATTCCACCTTAAAGAGATCTGTAACTAATGAAAAGGTTGCTGCTAGCAAACAACTTTATATTTCAGTGTTTCATCTACAATTTCAGTGCCTGCTGCCCTTGAAGAATAAATTGCCTACTTATGTTACATTACAAAAATGGTAAGCTGATAATATTGCATGGATGGCAAACTGAAAATAGATTCATAGTTACTAGGCATCTCATCCACAGGAGGACATATTCAGGACTTCAGCATCCCACCCCCTGAAAATGCAACACAGTATCAGCAATCCATCTACATGCTGTGGGACTAGAACCCACAGCCTTGTACATCGAGATGTAAATATGCTTCCTGTTGTGCTAGTAACAGTGCTTTAAATTTATATACTACAATGGTGATAACATTTGCTAGCTTAACAAAATAACTGCACATTGTGAACAGACTTAGCATGAGCAGCAGTAAAGTTCGCTTCCCTTGAAGCTCACAATTTCTTGAAAATGCACTTGAAACTAAACTTCTTGAAAAAAATCACCTGAATCTCATTTCCTTGAAAAATGCAACTTGGTAGTTAGGATAGAGACGATTCAGGCTCTTGCTTCCTGTAGCTAAAGCATTGTGTTTGAGCCTAACCAAATTACTAACCACCTGCTAACCCTAACTAGGGCATTTCATTCTGTCACACACACACACACACACACACACACACACACACACACACACACACACACACACACACACACACACACACACACACACCTGAATCTCAAAAAATCTGGACAAAATCTAAAATAAATAGGGACAGATTATAAATATTCCTCTTATGAACTTAGAACATTGCTAGAATAACAGGATCTGTGTTAATATGCACTTTTCTAATCTGATTCTAAAGGATATGAAATCTAAAACTGAAGTGTTGTAGGAAACAATCCTCGGTTCCACCACAGCTGTAAAAATGTTAAAAACAAACTTTAATCTTCAGTAAAAACAACAAAAACAGGAGTACAGTAAAATTCCTGATAAGCGCTTTCGGCTTACTAGCCTTCATCAGATCATATGTCTTAGCTGTGCTCACCTTGAATTTAAAGACATAATAAACCAACAGAATAAACCAATCAATGTTCCAGACACATAGTCATAACCAATGAAAACTCATTAGTTTGCATACAACATATCTCCTGTATCTTGCTGTGAGTCAATCATTATTGTATCTCAAGGTATCAAATGTCTGGTATCCTAGTGGCAGAACTATCCAATAGCAACAAAGTTAATGATTTACATACAGCATAAATCTTGCTTCTAGTTATAGCCAATCATATTTATGCCTTCAAATATCCAATCTACAATTTTCTTGTCCTGTAGTTATCCAATACCATCGAAGGGACTGAATTCCTTTGGTTGCCAGAACATATTGTTATTCAGTTCATTCAACAATATGCAGTACTTCACAGAAACAAGTAGCACATATGACACAGTTTTATAAGTGCAATAGCAAGGAATGCTGTAGCAGTGATAACACTCTTTGTGGTGCATTATTTTATGCTGAATCTGTGACCAGGCAGTGTTTTCTATAGAACAAGGAGCAAATGGCTAAGAATACTTCAGGAGGCATAGAGTATCTTACTCTGAAAACCACATGGATACATGTATTAATTTGTTATTTATACTGTGTAATACGCACATAATAGGAATTTATATACAAGAGAACCAATGCTATTGCATTTATAAAACTGTATCATATGTGCTACTTGCTTCTGTGAAGTACTGTTTTTGTTGTTTTTACTGAAGATTAAAGTTTGTTTTTAACATTTTTACAGCTGTGGTGGAACCAAGGATTTTTTCCTACTACATTTCTACATTTATGCTCGGAGCCTTCAGCAATACAGCTACATTTTCTTCATCAAAACTGAAGTGTCTGTCATTACTTAGCAACTTCAATCCTTTTTATGAGGAAAAGATTAAACTATGGGGCAAAATTCTGAACATTCTGCAAAAACCTGGACAGTTGAGGGGTATGCTACCTATCTCTCTCTCTCTCTCTCTCTCTCTCTCTCTCTCTCTCACACACACACACACACACACACACACACACACACACACACACACACACACACACACACACACACACACCTCTCTCCCTCTTATACACACACACACACACACACACACACACAGCAACAAGTTTTTCATTATTATGAATTTTCTTTCTGAAGCTATGATGTCTAAAGCTCAGTCCTCACAATGAATTGCCAGGGATTTGTCAGAAAAACTCAATTTTATGAAAATCAGACCAAATGTGGACAAATGCTTTATATTCAAGCAGCCACACACAAAAAAAAAAAAAACCTTCAGGATCTTTCCAAATCCAAAAGATTGTCTCGATCAGCTCTGCAGTACTAGCAGAAGAAACCAACCAGCATAACTATGGTAACTGTCTGACTGGAAGGAAAGTAACAGTTTGTTTAAATTTCTCTCCAAGTTCCAACTGCTAGACAGAAAACACAGCACAAGCAAGCAGTTGTTCCACGTCAGCCACAACTTATTATTCCTTCTGTAAAAATGTAGGGCAAGCAGCTGGTTAGCTGCAAACGTGAAAGACAGGAAAGTGTGTTTGTTTTCTTTTTTCTTTGTTAACGGTCACTGCAGAAGAAATAAATGGAACTCCATGGACCCCTAGAATTTATCACAGGGACCCCTAAGGGTCTGCAGACCAGAGTTTCGGAATCACTGTTGTAAAGCATCATAGGGGTGGGATCTGTGTTGGGAAATAGTGACAAACTTTGCTATTTTGTTGTAGTAGGACTCGTGTTTGGTAAGGTTAGATTTGCTAAGGTTGGTGAGGATGGGGGAGGCATACAGTAAAGTGGATAAGAGTTGAGATCTGGCAATGTCTAGTCTAGACTGGTTAGTAAGGAAAGGTTTAAGGCGGTATAGACAGCCAAGTTTGATATATTTTTTTTAATGGTTTGAGATAGGTGTATGTCAAATTTCAGTTTATTGTCAATTGTAACTCCTAATAGTGTAGTTTTTGTGACAGGGGTTATAGTAGTGCTGTTGGAGGAATGTATCTGAAAGGTGGCTGCATTGTTGGGAGTTTTGGTGGGGAGAAAGATCATCAGTTTTGTCTTATTTGGGTTTGGTATGAGGTTTGCTTTAATTAGCTAAGATTCAACTTCAAGGAAGGATTGTTGTGTAGTATCCTCTAGCTGTTTGAGGGATGATGCAGTACATGAGGGGTGAGTTGTCTGAGAGTTGCTTTTGTTTCCACCTGTCATGCCTCTCTTAAAACCGGACAAATATTTCCCCTAAAGTTTTTCCTCTTTGGTCACCAAAATGTCAGTAGGTATCCAAACTTTGATAAAAAAATGGATCTGTTTTCAAGAGGTGCCAATGTTTACCTCCTTTAATTTGAAACGATTTGTCCCAAAGGTGGTTATTAGTTTAGGTGTACATGTATCTTGACAATCTGCAACAGCTTTATCCTTACTTTCTAGCAAAGCTTCCCATGACTGATTAATAGCCGAATCATATGCCTGTCTTACTAAACTTTTTCTATAGCCTGTTTTAACAAATCTTGTTTCCATTTTTGAGACCTCTAGTTTAAACAATTCATCAGAACTACATAAACGCCCTCAACCTTAAAAACTGTGTTGGGGGAATATTCTCAGTAATGTCGTTCAGGTGACAACTCGAGGCATGTAATAAAGAACACTTTGTGAAAGGCTTACAATACAAACTTCTATGCTCCCATCAATAAGTTTTGTTTACATGTAAAAAGTCCCACATTAAACAGATTCATTTTACCAATAAAAAACAGAGTCCAAATCGATTTGCATTTAGATATTCAACAAACTATCCGCATAAATCCAATGTGCCACACCAAATACACCAACAGTCAGCAAACTGGGAGCCATTATTGAATCCCCAAATGATATGGATATTCTACTAAAGGGCCTTACAGAAACAAATGCTTGGTGCCAGAGACATGGGCTCAAGCTTAATGCCAAGAAATGTATAGTTATCCTCTTTGCGATAAAACATGTACCCATGAATTACCACATAGGTGGCAGTACACTAAACACTGAAACTGTGATGAGAGACTTAGGGACACAGGTGGACAGTGGTCTCACCTTCAATAACCACATTGCCACAACAGTCAGGAAATCCTTCTATGTGGCACACCTCATCACTAAGGGCTTTCATCCAGAAAAAAGGAGGTCATTGTCCCACTGTACTCAACCCTCATTAGAACCATTATAAAGTACAACAGCCCATTTGGTATGTACCTCACAAGACATATGCAACAGCTGGAGAGGCCACAGAAATACCTCACTAAAAGAATCACAGGCCTAAAGCAGATGGCCTATACTGACAGTCTAAAAAAACTCCAGCTATACTCTGTGGCATATCGTCTACTCAGAGGTGATCTCTGCTTAACATATAAGGCCATGTCAAACCCTGAGCTGTTGCACATGCTCCACTTAAAGAAATCCCAATCCCTGAGAGCCACATGCTCCAGGGATCTAAACCTTGTCATCACAATGAACAAAACATGCTGGAGGGATAGTTTCCTGACCTAGTGACTCCCCATACTCTAGAATAGACTGCCCATACATGTCAAGCTGTGCGCCTCCTTGGCCCTCTTCAAAAGGAACCTTGACGATTGGATGGGAGATAGGAAATTCACCCCGGGGATCACGTCAGTCGCCCTGCTAGACAGGGATCCAGGGAAGTAAATATTGTGGGAAGAAATATCCAGGGAATTGTTATGGCTTGTGGCCTAGTACCAACCTATGAACCTATGAACCTATATATATATGTATATATATATATATATATATATATATATACACACACACACACTCACACACACACACACACACACACACACACACACACACACACACACGTACACACAGACAAACCCTTTCAAGCAGAACATCAAATAGTATTACTTGGGGTATGTTTACAGTGTACAATCAAAGAATGAATTATTTGCAAAGTACTCTTACTGCTTTACCTTTTCATACATAGCATGTTAATAGTATAGAATAGGTGTCTATTTCTGCTGTAGTCTTACTGGTGTGTTTTTTTATGCATGACATTAATGACGTGTAATTTTGTATCTGCAGTAATGTTAATCCACAGCCCTTTTCATGCTTGCCACTCTGACAGTAGTGGCACAAATGTTATATATTCATGCAGTACGCTACTGCTTTGTCTGTGCACATCCCTTATACAATGACGCCACTAGAAAACTGGACTTGTTATGAGTGACAGTATTGTCACACCTGCACCATTATGCCACCTTCTGTGCACGACACTAATCTTGTGTTTTGCATAATAGTAATTGGATAAATGCAATGCAGATGTGGTTCCGTGACACTACTGCCATGCCCATAAATCATAATGTTAGGATTCTGCATAATGTATCATATTTATTTTGTATTAATAATAGATGGCAGCTTCCATTGTTTTTTATTTATGCATTGATTTTCATTGCATAATTATTGCATTCAACCTGCAGTTTCTTTTTTTTCTGTTTGTGTCTTTCTTAAACTGTATAGATTGGGAAGTAACTAAAAACTATATATAGTTGAACTAATACTATTTTTCCACAACCACTTATTCTTTTCATGTGATTTTATGATTAAATGATACAAAACACTGTTTATTGAAATACAGCTTGACAAATAGCCGTATTTGTCCCAGTGATTCAGAAAAAGGTTCACAGCTCTTGGTAAATGCCTTTCACAGGTCAGTCAATCATCTTTGAGGAAATGTGATTCAGAGACAGCTGTGGCCACAGTATGAAGGATCTCCACACTATGAAGGATCTCATTATCCGCCCAATAGCAAGTCTATGAATTGCACACTCGGCAACACTAGTGCTATTAAACCTGATTAAGGTAGTGTTCTCTCCCTAGTGGCCCATTCATCATATTGACAAAGGCACTCCCCTCCACAGACACACACACACACACACACACACACACACACACACACACACACACACACACACACACACACACACACACACACACACACACACACACACACACACACACACACACACACACACACACACACACACACACACACACAAACAGACACATGCACAGGGTGGCCACATCTCACTTTTTGCTCCAGCAGTGGCATTTTACCCACCTGAGTGATTCTGTGGATCATTTCTCAGTATAAAGTAGGAGCTGCTAGTATTTCTGAAGGAGAGCACATGGCTAAATGGCATTAGCAATTCCCTTCTGCTGCATTAACATGCAGCTTTACCTATGAGACTGTGGTCTAAGAATTGGAAAGGTTTACTGTAAGGCAGAAGATGGCTGTGTTAAGCCCCCCCCCCCCCCCACAATAAACCTTTCTGAATCCCAGCCTTTGAATACACAAGCATGGCAATGACAAACTCCTTTATAGAATGGACACTGAGTTCAGGCTCCAGAAAAAATAAATAAATAAAAGCTCCTTAATCGGTAACATGCTAGTAATAGTTGTCATCTGCAAGAATCACATTTTATTCTAATTAAAACATTGTATATGACAGGTAACTTAATTGTAGAACACAGAGATCCAAGTGACTCTAAAAATTCCTCTATTGTTTCTCCTGTGTCCTCCCCTCTGCCCTCTATTTCACCACTGTTCTATCATCAACCCCTTTTTCACATGTTTAATCTGGTCAAAAGGTAGGATCACACACAACACACATGGCCAGAAATGGCCCATAAGACAGCCTTTACTCTTTGTCCTCAGCATTTCCGTGGATTTTAGCATCATGCACCAGTGCTAAGTGATAGTGAATGGCTGCTGATGGTAAAACCTGGTCAGTTGTTGCCATCACCCGCAGTAGTCCGGTTATCCTCATGCAAAGATGCTTAAACATGCTGCATGATCAGAATTAGAGTAAAGGCAGGATAAAGGAAATACTTGGCAACATTTACTCTACCAGTTCTTTCACTGCTGGATATAGCAAAGTGCAACTTCATCTGTGGAGTGTTAACTTAAATCACTTTTCTGAATATTCATTTTTGACCATAGCATCAAGGGTTCGATTTCAGATGTAACATTATAGAAGTAACCAACAATTGTGAGGGAGTCCAGATATATGAAGGTGAATCCTTCTTCAACAAGCATTTGAATGCTTTGGCCACTGATCTTTCAACTCTTGAACAACAGTTGCTCAAGAGAAAAACCCAAACATTTAACAGAGACATTTTAGATTATGATAAAGGGAAACCATATGGTTTAAGCAAGAGTATTGGATTTCAAGACTCAGAGAATAAACAAATCAATAAGAAAAAAAGACCTAGATCTATACTCAGGAATAGGAGTCACACATATGGGAGGACATCTGGTTCAACTGGTTCAACTGGTCAACACTCCCACCAGAGGTGACAACATATTGGACCTGGTCATCACCAATATGGGCGACTGGTGTTCCACACCAGAGGTCAACTCCTCGCTGGTTAGATCTGACCATAAACAAATCACTTTTGGAAATCCATATTCCGTCCCCACCCCCAGACAAGAAAGCCACCATGAAAAAACTTTTCAAAAGCAAACTTCACATTTCTTAAGACCGAGGTGGAAAATTTCAAAGCCCCCATGCTGAAGGATAACACTGTCCAAGCTGCAAAATCCTTTACTAATGCATTCTACGGGCAGCTACAACAATGCATGGATCGTGCCATCCCAAGCAAAACCAAGACTCACTCCTCCAAGAAAAGGAAACCAGTCTGGTGGACTCCTGCCATAAACAAGCTATACAATAAAAGGAGGAAACTAGTACAGAAAAGAGTAAAATCCCAAGAAGGGAAGACATCCTTGATCAGTATCAGCAAGAAACTACGATCCCTCATAAAATCATCCAAGGCGAGCTTTGAAAGAAAAATGCCAAGGACTCCAAAGATAACCAAAAGGCATTCTTTAGCTATGTCAAGAATCTAAGTGGCAATGCTCAGATCTGCTTGGAGTTAGTGCAGAATGGCACAAAATACACTGAACTGACTGATATCGCCAACATCCTGGCAGACAGGTTCAGTACAAACTTCACCCCCCTCTCACCCCCAAAAGGGCCCATAACCATACCAGAAGACTGTAGAGTCCCTGAAATCACAGACACTCAGGTTAAAACAGTCCTCTCCAAAGCCAAAAGCACAGCATCAATGGGACCGGACGGTGTCCCAGGCTGTGTCCTACACAAGCTCAAAGGCGAACTAACCCCTCACCTAAACACACTGTTCAAACTCAGCCTCTCCACAGGCTACATACCCACAGAGTGGCACACAGCAATGATTATTCTGCTCCTCAAAGGTGGAGCCACAATAGATCCCGGGAACTATTGCCCTATAAGCCTGACTAGCTTGGTCTGCAAGGCTATGGAGCACATCATCATGGAACTCATTAACAGAGATGTTGGGAACCTCCAAACACTGGACCCTACCCAGTTTGGCTTTGTTAAGGACAGATCATGCCTCCTAAACCTGGTGGACTTATTTGAGACAGTTACCAAGGCTATAGATGAGGGAAAGGTGGTACACACAGCCTACCTAGACCTCGCTAAGGCCTTCAACACCATTCCCCATTCTGGTATTATAGACAAGCTCACCAGCCTGAACATAAACCCCCACGTCACAAGATGGGTTGCCAATTGGCTCATGGACAGAACCTACATGATGAGAGTTGCGGGAGCTAGGTCCGACTCTAAACTGGTTACAAGTGGTGTTCCACAGGGCTCGGTCCTAGGACCCCTCCTGTTCAGCATATACTTCTCAGAGGTACAGGCAAGCACAGGAGGACTATGGCTGACCAAGTTCACAGATGACTGCAAACTAGGGGCTATAATTGACTCTCCGGCTGACACAGACATCCTCCAAAAGGGTCTCACTGAGATGGATACCTGGTGTCAAAATCATGGCCTCAAGCTAAATGCCAAAAAGTGCATAGTCATCCCCTTTGGAAAAAACAAAGTACCCACAAACTACCACATAGGTGGTAGTGCCCTAAATACAGAAGACATAATAAGGGATCTGGGGACCCAAGTAGATAGTAATCTCACCTTTGATAATCACATTGCCAAAGTGGTTAGAAAATCCTTCTACGTGGCCCACCTAATCACAAAAGGGTTCACATTCAGATCAAAAGAGGTCATTGTGCCCCTCTACTCATCACTCATCAGACCCATCTTAGAGTACAATGCCCCATTTAGGATGTACCTTACAAGACACCTGCAACAGCAGGAGAGATCACAGAAGTACCTCACCAAGAGGATCAATGGTCTCAAAGAGATGCCCTATGCAGCTCGACTGAAGAAACTCCAGTTGTACTCGGTTGCATACCGCCTACTCAGAGATGATCTCTGCCTGACATACAAGGCCATGTCCAACCCAGAATTGATGGACATGCTCCACCTAAAGAAAACATTATCCCCTCGAGTCACATGCTCTAGGGATCTAAACCTCACCACAACAATAAATAGGATGTGCTGGAGGGATAGATTCCTGTCCCAGAGACTTCCCATGCTTTGGAACAAGATCCCAATCTACATTAGGCAGAGCTCCTCGCTAACACTCTTCAAAAGAAACCTTGATGAGTGGATGGAAAACAGAAAGTTTACCTCGGGGATCACTTCAGTGGCTCTGCTGGACAGAGGCACAGGGAACTAATCTAAGGGAGCGGTGAAAGCCAACACATTCTGGCTAGGCTTATAAATGCTTTCGGGAAGATATCCTAGTACCCACCTATGAACCTATCAGGGGATGACTCATCATCAGCCATGGACTTTGATCCTATTTCCACCAAAGATTCTCCAGTAGTGAAGAGAAAACCCACCACTGACCCTTTAGGGGCAAGAAACACAGGGGGGGGGGGTAGGAAGCATCGGAGAGGTACACAACATCCAACAATTTTTGGACAAGATCCTGACACACTGAACAATGAAAATATTCATAATATTTCTTCTAAACCTTTGTCAGATGTGGAAATAAAATTATTGAACAAAGGATTGAATTTTGTTCCATATTTTTGTGGCTGAGCATGCTCTTGTGAATGACATTCATGAATTCTGCTGAATTCTTAACCTAAAACTGTTTTTTTTCAGATTCAAACCAGTCTCAAAGATCTACTGGATTTCATTTCCATAAATCTACATTTATACCTCCCATGGACAAACATATTTCAGTTTTTAAAGAATGTGTGCTGAAAGATTTGCACTTTAATATGAACACACACACATTAACAAGCACAATCGCACCAAACAAGAACAGGATGCTTTACATAAACTCAGCAATAATCACAGCTTAGTCATATTACCAGCTGACAAGGGTGGGGCAGTAGTCATTATGGACTGGCACATGTACAAAACAAAGGCCATAACACAATTGTCCAATAACAAATTTTACATGCATATGCCCCTTGACCCAACATTCAAATTCAAACATGAAATTTATGTCTTCCTGAAATTGGCACAGGAGGAAGGGATCATTGACCAGAGGACAGGGTATCAATTGATGGTTCAGGATCCTAGGCCACAGTATTTATACTTTCTGCCTAAAATACACAAACATCCTACCAAACGACCAGGCAGACCATTTGTCTCGGGTCAAGGATCTCTGACGGAACCACTATCAGCTTTCCTTACTGAATACCTACAACCACTCCTTCCCCTGGTCAGACCCAGAATGAAAGACACTACACAATTTCTTAACATCATAAATGACACACAGTTGGAACCAGGTTGGCTACTATGCACATTGGATGTCACTGCCCTATACACTAACATCACACATTGGGCAGGGCTACAAGCCATCCAGTTTTGGTTTGGCAAAACTGAGTTATATAATCCTGGATTCAATACCCTTCTTGTCTGTTTAGCTGAACATGTTCTCACTAAGAATGTTTCTTACTTTCATGTACTTTTTCAGTTACTGGCAACTTAGAGGTATGGCCATGGGAGCGTCTTTCGCTCCTATATACACAGATTTGTTCATGGGCTACATCGAGGGACAAGTAATATATGATGTGAATCATAACATCTTTCTAGATAATATGGATATCTGGAGATGTTATCTAGATGATTGTTGGATGGTGTGGAGAGGGGATGCTGGTTATGCTGAGGAATTTGTAGAATATTTAAATGAAAATAAATGGTGAATTCATTTCACTCTTAACTATGATTACAAAATAATCACTTTTCTGGATGTTCAGATTTTACGCCAGGAAGATCACACAATTGAAACAAAGGTTTATCATAAATTCCCCCAGTTTAACACCTTACTACATGCCTCTAGTCATCACCCCTCCCACATCATCCGAAACATCCCTAAATCTCAATTTCTACGCATTAAGAGTATATGTTCCTTTGATGTAGCCTTTATCATCAGCAAAAATGATCTCTCAGAGGGTTTTTTGAAAAGGGGCTATCATGTTAACATTATTGATTTGGCATTTTTTTTGCCACTGAACAGGATAGAAAAAGTTGTTAACCTATGGTAAGGGACCTAAAGGTAAAGACACAGTCTCCCCAACCTATTTGCTTAGTAACAACATTTGGAAAAAAAACAGATGCTTTCAGAAATATTGTGAACAATCACTAGGACATTTTGCTGGCAAATGGAATACTCACCACACAGTGTCTCTTTTCATATAGAAGAGGCCGGACCATTAATTCCCATTTAACTCACTGCAAACACTTTTCACCCACTACCACATAACAGGTCACCTTATTTGGAGACAAGTTAGTGGGCAGCAACTCCTGTGGTCACTGTAGCTTTTATACATATATATGTAAAACCAAGGAATTTACGAGTAGCAATATACCACATATTTTTTAAATCAGATGCTTTGGCAACTACAGCAGTGACTGGGTCATTTATTTGGCCACCTGTTTTTGCTCAGCTTTTTATGTAGGGCAAACATCTAGGCCATTAAAACACAGGATTAGTGAACATCTCAGTGATATTAGAACTAAAAGGATTTCTAATGCTCTTTATAAACATACAATGACCCATGTCACTGCTAAATTCCAATTCACAATCATTGATAAAATTCAAGGACATAAATCCAATAAAGCAGGTTGACATTCTACATTAAATAAGAAGGAATCTGGTTGGATTGTTAGGCTAGGGACTTTCTCTAAAGCTGGCCTTAATGAACTGAGCTAACTTTACCCCCCTCTCACCCCCTAAAGTGCCCATATCTATACAGGAAGAATGCAGAGTGCCTGTAATCACAACTACGCAGGTAAAACCTGCACTCTCTAAAGCCAAAAACACAGCATCCATGTGACCGGACAACATCCCAGACTGCGTTTTACATGAACTTCAGAATGAACTGGCTCCCCACTTAAGCACCATGTTCAATAATAGCCTTGCATCAGGCTTTGTGCCCACTGAATGGCGCACAGCAACAGTTATCCCACTCCACAAAGCGGGAGCCACCACTGATCCTGGGAACTATTGACCTATTAGCCTGATGAGCCTGGTCTGCAAGGCCATGGAACACATCATCATGGAACTCATAAACAAAGACATTGGTAACCTCCAAACTCTGGATTCCACCCAGTTCGGGTTTGTGAAAGGCAGATCATGCCTCCTGAACCTGATCGACTTCTTTGAGGTAGTCACCAAAGCCGTGGATGAGGGTAAGGTGGTTCACACAGCCTATCTTGACCTTGCCAAGGCTTTCAACACCATCCCCCATTCCGGAATTATAGCTAAATTCACTAAACTAGGTATAAATCCCTACGTCACAAGATGGGTTGCCAACTGGCTCACTGACAGAACCCACACTGTAAAAGTTGCTGACTCCAAATCTGACCTCAAGGCAGTGACAAGTGGAGTACCAAAGGGGTCTGTCCTGGGACCTCTCCTGTTTGGTATCTACTTCTCTGAAGTACAGGCTAACACAGAAGGCCTCTGTTTAATGAAGTTCGCAGATGACTGCAAACTAGGAGCCATAGTAAGGTCCCCAGATGATGTGGACATCCTACAGAAGGGCCTCACTGAGACAGATGCCTGGTGTCAGAGCTATGGCCTCAAGCTCAATGCCAAAAAGTGCAGTGTCATCCCCTTTGGTAAAAACTCTGTACCCATGAACTACCACATAGGCAACAATCTACTTAACACCGAATGCGTGATAAGAGTCCTTGGGACCCAGGTGGACAGTAGTCTCTCCTTTGATAGTCACATCGCCACAGTAGTCAGGAAGTCCTTCTACGTGGCACACCTCATCATAAAAGGGTTCTCATCCAGGAAAAAAGAGGTCATTGTTCCTCTCTACTCATCACTCATTAGACCCATTATAGAGTACAATGCCCCTTTTGGAATGTACCTCACAAGACATCTGCAGCAGCTGGAAAGGCCACAGAAGTACCTCACAAAGAGGATTACTGGCCTCAAACAAATGCCCTACACTGACTGCCTCAAAAAACTCCAGCTTTACTCTGTAGCATATCACCTAGTCCGAGGTGATCTCTGCCTAACATATAAAGCTATGTCAAACCCAGAGCTGTTGGACATACTACACCTAAAGAAATCCCCCGAGCTACACGCTCTAGGGACCTAAACCTTGTCACTACAATAAACAGGACATGCTGGAGGGATATTTTCCTGTCCCAGAGATTTCCTATACTCTGGAACAAGCTATCCATCTATGTCAAGCAAAGTTCTTCATTAACACTCTTCAAGAAAAATCTTGATGAGTGGATGGGAAATAGGAAATACACCCCAGGGATCACTTATGTGTCTCTGCTGGACAGTGGCACAGGAAAATAACTTTCTTGGGTGGCGTAAGCTATGGAATCTTGCTGGCTAGGCTTACATAGGTCTTTGGGCCGATGACCTAGTACCTACCTATGAACCTATAAACCTATGAACTTCCAGTATGTCTAATCAAATACTATTTAAATGTGTAATGGTTTCAATTTAGTTAATGCACTGAAGAAGGATGTAAGTTTGGCTGAAAATGGTTTGCTGTTTTTCTTGTTTTAGTCACATTAAATTTTGACTCTATCTACCTCCTGAATGGTGCTGGACTTTTTTTGGTGTTTTACTATACATTTCATAACATACATCTTAATTTTTATCCAGTTATAACTTTTAATTAAAAGATTTTGAATACTGTTGCAAAAAGCGTTTGCAAAAACATGCATGACCATAAGGAAGAACTAGTAAACCACCCTTATTCTACTCAGGTTTTGCCTGTCCTACAGCTTCTTAATCCACAGAGCCATCGGTTAGTGATATAGGGCATAGCAGATGAATAATTAGGGCATACCATGAATATGTGCATTAATGAGCCATAACACCAAACTTTGAAGTGTGTTTGTCTTTGTGTCTCTGTCTTCACCCCTTCTCTCTCACCCCTTTGCATGTTTGACTATTCATTAGGCTGATGGATGTAAATGTCATCTTATGGCATTTTCATACTGGCATTACTTTGCTGAAGGCTCATACCTACATCTTCCATTGACTGAACAGGTTATCATTGTCCTTTCCATGCTGTAATTTTGAGATATGTGAAGTAGGATTTCCTCTGTGGTATGGTGTGATAATGATGAAGTCTATAAACTTAATTTTTCATCTTGGCAACAGTTCAAATCCAGTATTGGGCGAAATTTTGACTACTTGTCTTTATAAGTGTCTTTCCTGTGAACGTGTTGTTTATGTATCTGTCTAACTCCATTCTGTTTTATCAGTTGTAGTACTCAGCATTTGCATGATGTCTGGCAATGAAGAAGTGTTAGTATGTGATGCTAAATGACATTTCAAGCATTATTGCAAAATGTGGTGAGTTTTTGCCTTACAATATACTGCGGTGGTGGTGCTGCGGTAGCGTTGTCGCCTCACAGTAAGACGTTGTCCTGTTCGATTCTCAGCTAGGGCGTCTTCTGTGTGGAGACATGCGTGAATGGGCATACCTTCATTGAAGGTTGTGCGTCAGGGCCGGCAACAGCGTAAAATCTACTGCCAATCATTAGCGGACCGGAGTTCTGCTGTGGCGACCCCTAACCGGGAAAAGCCGAAAGACACCACACTGCCACATTTAGTATAGTGAAAATAACAATATGTCCAAGGACAATACACAGTGGTACTCTTACTCTTCCATATGTATCACTCTGCTAGATATCACGCAATGTGTAACTGCTGCCTACCTAATGCTTTTATTGAATATGCTGTGAGTATCTGTTACAATGTGTGATTGAAATACAGTACAGCATGAGTTCCTCTGTGGTGAGCTAAGATAATCAATATGTCTGTTAAGTTTTATTTCTACCGGCAAGAGTTCAAATCCTGACATGTTATAGCGTAATATAATTTTTCTCCAGATTAATATTACTTGTGTAAGTGTGTGCTATATCTGTTAGCAGCAAAACACCATTCTCATGTCAATATCATGTTTCCAATTTTCTACACCTTCACCAACTCGATTTATGTGGATGTAGTGGTTATTCTCACTTCTGCACTTTCTCTATCCCTATATCAGTCACTTAATGCTGCAGAGCAGGGCACATTCTAAATGAGGAAATAAGTAATACAAACACACAGTGCAGGTGTTCACACATGTGCCATAACACAAACTGTTATGCATCTCTTTATCTCTTTGTCCCTCATCTCCTCTTCTGGCTCATCATATTGCACTGTAAAATATTTACTAGGCTGATGGATGAAGTGTTTATCTTATATCATCTGGCTGCTGCCCTTACTGTAAGGAAGCATAATGCCACACTTCACAAGACATTCTGCCCTACACACATAGTTAGGCTATGTGCATCTCAAGATATCCCAATCCCTCTGCATCACATGCTTCAGACCTCAACCTCACTACCGCAATCAACAGAACATGCTGGAAGGACAGGTTCATAACCCAAAGACTGTCCATGCTATGGAATATACTTCCCATACATTTCAAGCAGAGAACCTCTTCAAGAGAAATCTTGATGAGTGGATGGGAAATAGAAAATTTACCCCAGGGATCACTCCATTGGCTTTACTCGACAGAGGCAGTGGGAACTAAGGTTGGGTGGCATGATGCCAGGGTAATCCTATGGGCTAGCTTGTAAAGGCTCAAGGGCCATTAGCCTAGTACACATCTATGAACCTATAAGTCACAATAATTATTTTAAAATACATACCATCCTTGTCACGTTTAACAAATTGTACACCCAATTAACCAGTGATTTCCCTTGAAGAATGTATGATATATAATAGATATAAAATATGTAGTTTTCCAGTCATAATTAAAATTATTTATGTGGAATGATCTGCACACTGGACTCAAACTCTGTTTCAACTCTGTTGTTTCATTTAACGCACTGAGCTTACACCTTGTGCCGCAGAGAAAGTTAGGTGACAGGTGTGTTTTCTCCACTCAGTACTGTCCAGGATGCTGCTGGCCACACATCACCACTAAGCCTGTTGGGGCTACAGAATGCTAACAAAATTAAAGTTTTCACTTTTTTCCTTCAGCAGTGAACCCTGTCTGCTCACTGCCTAACGTTATGCAAACAGGGAAGGTAAGTACAACAATTAAGTTTTGAATTAAGCTTTGGCCCTAACATGTGAAAGCTAGACTCCAAGAGGCAAAGTGTATATATGCATCATGTCAAGACAAAACATATCTGTTCTGGCTGTAATCACAATCACAACATTTTCTCTTTGCTCCTTATTTGTGCAAAGGTTGGCAGGGAGCACCACCGAACACTGAACACTGTTACTTCACAGTCCAAGTTCAATACCTCACAGTATAATCACGGATGTGCTAATAATTTGTCAACATCATCAGAAGTACTTTTCTCAGCATTGCACTTTAAGAAGATATTTTGAACAAAAATAAGTATTATTACTGGATTATATTACTTCATTACATGGAAATTGCTTTATGTACTCAGGTAAAATGCAGGGAACTGTGTGTTTGACTGACCACTTCATTCTGGACAGTTAGGTCTGCACCACAGCACTGACACTTCCAAATGATATACAACCACATAAAGCTTTGGCACACATACTTCATCATTACATGCCCTCCTGCATTACACCATTAAGGATTGCTTGGTATTGACAGTACACATTGCCCATGCATGAGCAGATACAATTGCTAATATCAGTAGCATTTATTAAGGTTTGCATACCATCATCATAACCTGATAGTCCATGAATGATTCATTGTCCATCCTGTGTTTTAAAACTGGGTGTGTCTCATGTACACAACATGGGTACATGTCAGTCTCATTTCTGCAATATACATTAATGGCAATATAGGTGACCCAAGTCAGCTGTACATATTTATCATTCATCATAAGATGCTGACAATATGCAGCACTGTGAAATACACTGTATCATAGTGTTGTGCTTGCATTTGTTCTTATTTGTCTACACAATAACTGTGCCAAGCAGGAATGCCTTATACAAGGTTAATGCATATGTCACACTCTACTCTCACATTTGTACCATGACACACGTCTACACATGGGATGCATAACCATTAGAATATTAAAGTACATAATTCCCTTCAAGGGTGATTGTCTTCCTACATGTGTTATGCCTATTTCTGTGATGTATGCAGGTAATACACAGCTCAGTGTTAACATTGATGGGATGGGTTAGATTCTTTCAAAAGGAGATTGTAGCTTCTGAGTTGTTCATTTTTTCCAACATGCTATATTGACGAAATGTATGCTATGCAAAAATCCCATAATGTATGTACTGTGCTTGCTGTCATAACAAATCAGCATGTTAATGGCATTTGTATCTTATGCAATCCCCTCTGTAACAATGTTAATTTGTGTAATTGTCGCATCCTATAATATCATGTCTGCTTTTACTTACTTACATTTGCTTAGGAAGTGTAACCACCATTAATTATTAGAACATAAGTACTGCACAATTTTATTATTACAAAATTGTCTTTGTAGCATAAGTACCTTTAAATCAATTACGTTAGCACAATTTGAACATTTACCGCCCCTTACATATTTATGTATGGTTCTACCTGACTTCGTCGACAGCGCAGAAGACCGACAACGGAATCCGGAGCTCCAGAACATCGACAATGCAGAAGACCGACACGACGGATGACAACACCGACGCCGAGGATGCCGACATGGGAAAAGGCTGTGTGAGTATGCGGTAGTGACGGACGTTAGGGTGCGAGTCAGGTAAGTGTGGATATTGACGGTCTGTGGGGATAGGGGTGGGTTAAGTGAGTTAGGGTTAGGGAGCGATAGGGGTGGGTTAAGTGAGTTAGGGTTAGGGAGCGATAGGGGTGGGTTAAGTGAGTTAGGGTTAGGAGCGGGTTAGGTACGTGCGATAGTGACGGACCTTAGGGTTAGGGTAAGGTTTAGTGTGGGTTTGTAAGGATTTTGGTGTGCTTGTGTTGTGTGTGTGGTTTGTGGAATGGGGATGTGTTTTGTTTTTAATTGTTGTTATTGTGGTGTGTGCAGTGTATGGGGTTTCGTGTTTGTGTACCGTCGGTTATTTCGTTGTCGGGTATGTGAGGTTTCGTGTTAATGGACTGTCGATTATGTGGTGTCGGTGATGTCGTTGTCGGTGTTGTGTGGTTTCGACTATGTCAGGTAGAACCTTATGTATACATCTGTTTGATTTCTATGCACATTGTCCTCAGTACACTTTCCTTGCATGTTAACCCTTCTACTTGCCCTTGCCATTTATTCTGTATTCATATGTTTCATTTCTGTGCACATTGTACTCAGTACACTTTCCCTGCCTGGTACAGCTTGCATTATTTACCCTATAAATCCAACATACCACCCCTGTTCCAAACCTACAGGGAACTCAGAAACCTTGTCAAAAAACAAATCAACAACAGTAAAAAATCCTACTACAACTCTCCCCAACTAAACTGTAAATCCAATCCACGTAGATTCTGGACTACCCTTAACAAAATTCTTCTCCCTGGTCACCCTACCACTCCCTCCCCTTTCCCAAATAACACTCCACTGGAAACGTCTACCGTTCTCAACAATCACTTCACTGACACTGTCCAAAGACTCACACAAACTATCCATAACACTAACACCCCTCCTACCCCCTCCAACCATGTCAACAAAAAACTCTTTTCTTTTCAACCTGTTTCTACCTCTTACATCAAATCTGTTCTGCTCAAACTCAGACCCTACTCTCCCTTCTCTGACAACCTCCCACCTCTGTTCCTCAGACTAGTTGCTGAATCCATAGCCATCCCCATATCCTTACTAATCAATAGATCTATTCAAGAAGCTACAGTCCCTGACATTTGGAAATACTTTTTCACCATCTCTCTGCATAAAGGGGGGGAAATTCTACTGACCCATCTAACTACAGGCCCATAGCCATTTTTTCCCCACTATCTAAAATACTTGAAAAATGCATTCATACTCAGCTGCTAAATTTTCTCCTTCAGGAAAACCGTCTCACACCCACTCAACAAGGTTTTCAACCACACCATAGCACAACTACCACCCTCCTATATTTTACCCATAAAGTAGCAGAGGCCAGAGATAACAACCAACTCATATCCTGTCTTTTCCTCAACCTCCCAAAAGCCTTTGACATCCTATTCTTCTATCTAAACTTGCTAACCTCAATCTCTCCCCAATTTCACTTCACTGGTCCAATAGGCAACAGTCTGTCAGATGACTGTCTTCCTGCTCCCCCTCTCTTCCCATCACATCTGACGTACCCCAAGGCTCTATTCTGGGACCCCTTCTGTTTAACATTTTCACAAATGATCTTCACACATCTTGCAAACTATCCTCCCTAATACAATATGCTGATGATTCATCTCTCTTCTCCATCTCCAACAACATCTCAGATCTCCACACACAGACTCAATATGCCTTGCTAACCACTGAAAAATGGCTGTCTGATAATCCAAATCATCTTAAACCTCCAAAAAACTAAACTCCTGTTTTTTCTTCCTCATTCTCTCTCTCAGCATAAATCAACCTTTGTTATCACATCCTCCAATAAGACCATCATTGAACCTAAACCCCACACTAAGCTTCTCTGTACCATCATAGATGATGAGCTCAAATTTAACTTGCATATCCTGCAAACCATAAAGAAAAACATAAAAAATTAGGTCTTCTATACTGTAATAGAAAATTTCTAACTTTCAATGCCAGAGTCTCCCTGGCTCAGGCTCTTCTCCTCCTCTATGCCATCCAAATCCTCACTAACGTACAAGCTACAACCATGTTCAAACTCCAACAAACCTACAACAAGGTAGCTAGATTTGCCACCAACTTTCATCACAACTCTCACCACTGCCTTACATTTAACACTCTCAAATGGTCAGAAGTCCCTCAACAACTCCTACTTTCACAGTTACAAATCACACACTGTATAGTATACAAACCATCCATCCACATAAGATCTATTCTTTTCTTTACCCTAAACACTTCAAAAAGGAACTAAGACGTCACCTAGTTAACACTAAGACTTGTCTCTGTCAGGCCCCCTACTCAATTCACTACACTACTATATGCTTTTTCACACCTTCTCCACTGAACTTCCATCTACAGTACCTCCTAATTTCTTTTTCTCCCCTTAACTTTAGTCCCTCTCTGAGAATAAACCCTTAGGCTATACTGCTATATTACATACACATACGTACATATTATTGCCCATCTACAAACTCCTCCCTTCTCTGTGAAATCTTTCTCACTCCCTTGAAAAATCCAACTGAATTACATTGCCTATGTAATAACAAAAAAAAAAAGTTTTTTTTTTATCATACTATTACACTATACTTCTGTATTTCTTAAACTTATGTATTATAATTCTCGTTGTCTCTGGAACCTGTGTATAGTAATTCTGTGTCTCTGGAGCTTGTGTATAATAATTCTCTATATGTGCTTGTGATCATTTGTACTGTAAAGTGTCTCTATTGGAGCTTTTCTACTCAGGTCTCAACTGAAAATGGGCTTCCAGCCTAGCTGGACTAACCCGGTTAACAAATGTCAAATAAAATAAAATAAATATAAATAAAAGTAATGTAGCTGTTTGTGCTGTCCACGCAAGTATGATTAACAGGTTTGTTGACAGGCAAGCTTGTTTACTGTGTGCGCTCATGCTGCTCAACGTTTCCAAGGCTGCCAGAACTGCTGCAAGCCATGAAAACATGCTTGTATTCATGTAAACATGACGAGCAGCATGCATGTGTGATTAGCGCTGCTGCTCGTCACTCTAATGTGTAAACATCATGTAGGCATTGCACAAAGCCAGCACGATTGTTCATGAATCCCATGGACTGTTTTGTCATCTAATTTACAGATTACATGGAATGATAACATTGTTCATTCATAAAACATTCAGTGTACAGAAAATTATGTCATTTTTCCAACAAAGAAAGTATTAAAAAGAAGCAAGGTGCACGATAAAAGGAAGAAATCTAAACTAATCTAGGAAGGATTAGTAAACATTACTGTAAGAAAAAAAAGAGAAAGGCTGAAGTTGGCAACATGGTCAGATTGAGGAAAAACAAAGACTGCAATATGAGAATGTTATGCTTGCAAATTAAATAAGCAATAGAAACACTGACATTAATAACACTGATAAATGTTATTCATTTTCTATTGCTAGACCAGATATTACTGAATTAGAAGAGGAAGGTTCTTCTGATCTAGTCAGAAATGTTATACTAGTAAATGGAGATTCAGTTATTAGAGGAACTGATACTTAACCTTTGCAGAGACGATAATGAACATCAAATAGTGTTATGCTTGGCAGATGTAAAACTACAGGATGTGAGTAGGGCATTAAAATGACTTCATGCAAGGAAGTATGGGGATGTACATATTTACGTTGTTTCAAATGATCTCATTTACAAGGACTTACTGCTAGCAGTGAATTTACAGCCCTCTTATGTAGCATAGCTTGTACAAGTGTTATAACATCTTTTTCACAAATCAGCTATAGAAAAGAGCGTGAGGTCGGCATGAACAAAGATATTTTTGAGTAAATACCTACAAGATAAAAATGGCCCATTTTAAAAAGTGGAAATGTACAGAACATCCAAACCTAATTTTTGGCACATATGTATTTAGACAGGACAAAGTCCTCTTGTGAAAACAAAGGAATATAATTTTTGCAGCGGATACACTGCAAAATTTTACTAACTCAAGTGCCAGCACAAATAAACACCTGGCATCATAGCCATGGACTAAAATTAAATGCCAAGAAATGCATAATTGTATCATTCTGGAAGTCATCCAGCCCTGCTATCATATTGACAATACACCCCTAAGACTTGACCCAGTACTCAGGGACTTGGGGATACACACAGTAATCTAGCTTTGACCATCACTTATCTACAGTAGTGAGGAAATCATTCTATGCTATACAACTCATAAACAAAGGTATGACATCTAGGTCCAAGGAAGTCATTATTCCACTGTATTTAGCATTCATCATAGGTTCATAGAAGGTTACTAGGCTAATGGCCCTATGCCCTTACAAGAATAGCCATATTTATCGCTAGTTGCCCCAGTTGTCATTGGTTAGGTGAGTGAAGTTCGCAGTGGTAAGGGTCTATGATAGTTAATACTGACGTCCTCTGTTCAAGAGGGAGATGGGCACCACCTCAGGAGAGAATTTGCGGTCGCTCATCCATTGATCTAGGTTACAGTTGAAGAGAGTCAGGTAGGGTTTTGTTTCACATGAATTGGAAGCTTGTTCCAGAGAAGTGTCAGTCTCTGGCAGATGTATCTATCTCTCCAGCATGACACTGAAATCAGAATCAAACCCTGTACCTTGTGCTTATAAGATAAATGTCTTAACCACTGTACCAAACCCAGACCTATCATTGAGTACAATGCCCCCTTTGGCATGTACCTAACCAAGCATATCCAACAATTGGAATATCCACAGAGATTCCTCACTAAAAGAATACAGGGTGTAAGTAACAAGTCCTGTGTATACCATCTCAAGGTCCTGTCCCTGTATTTTGTCTCCTACAGGCTGTTAAGGGCAGATCTATGCCTGTCATACAAGGCATTGTCAGGCCCCACTCTGACAGATCTCCTGCATATCCTCACAACAAACAGCACCAGAATTACCTGTTCTAAAGACTTAAACCTTGCCTGTGATATAAAAAGGACCTGCTGGAGAGACAGATATGTATCCCGGAGACTACTGCATCTATGGAACAAGCACCCCATCCATGTGAAACAGAGTTCCTCCCTACACCAATTCAAGTGCAACTTGGACAGTTGGACGGGGAACAAGAAATGTATCCCTGGTTTGGCACCTATGTGTCTAATGGAGATTGGCATCCTGTAAATAGTTAAACTGCCAGGCCCCTGCTTTTAAATGTTTCATCTCCCAAACCCCTGGTTAAACTTAACAAGGGCACCAGAACTTGTCAGAGATTTGTGATGCATTGCTAGGATTAAAAAGGCCCTTGTGGTTGAAAGTCTAGTAAACACCTATGAGTATATGAACCTAAGGAACGTTTGGTTGGACACTGTGTCAAATCCTTTAGAAAGGTCAAGGAAAAGTGAAGAAACAAGGTTGCCCTCATTTCTGTATTGGTTTATTATGTTGGTGAAGTTGAGGAAGGCAATAATAGTACTGTTGTTCAGCCTGAAAACATGTTGGGTGTTAGAGAGGAGGTTGTGTTTGGTTATATGTTTCAGAAGCTGAAAGCAAATACATTTCTCTAGGATATTAGAGAGGGGTGATAGAATGGCAATATGTCTATAGTTTGTTAACTCTGTTGAAGCATCTCTTTTGTGAAAGGGTATAATAATGGATTTTTTTCCAGATGGATGGGGCATAGTTTTCAGTTATTCACAGGTTGATTAGAATGGAGACAGGGAAGGCTAGTGTTTCTGTACCCATTTTGAGGAACTCACATAGAAGGTTATTAGCAGTTGAGGTTGCTGTTTTTAATTTGGCTAGTAACTTTTTTATGGTTCATGTTGGAATGGGCTGAAAACTAAAAGACAATGTGCTGCTTTTAAAAATGGATGGCAGTTGGAGGGATGAAGTGAGGTGCCAATTGATTGTTAATAGAACTGACTGAATAAAACCAGTGTTGAACTGAGTGGTGATAGACTTTTTGTTGAAGGGCAGAGTGCAGTGGTATGACCAGGATAAAAGTTTATTTAGAGAGGGACCAAAAATGTTTGGTGGTTGTTTTGTTTTTTTTTTGTTTGTTTTTTTTTTGGAGATTACTGTACTTTAGATTTCTTGACAGATATAACAAGGATCTTAGTATGGTTTCTGAGATATCTGAAATTTTGTTAGGCATGTTGTGTTTTATTCTTCTGCCATACTTTCCATGCTATACCTCTTTGTAGCATTTGCTGTTCAGTCTCTTTTATCAGCCATGATGGTGTGTTAGTTTTACCCTTCTTTCCCTAACTGGTGCTAAATCATTTAGTAATTTTAGGAAGGTGTAATTGAAGTGAGTAAATGTTTCACCTAGGGGCATTACTCAATACATCACAGTTGTAGTGGGATAGGGCTGTAGTCAATGTGTCTTTGTCAAATTTGGTTAAATTGTGTACTTGTTTATAGATTATTTGTTTGGGTGAACCATGTTGTTGTTGTTGTCTGATTACATAGGTTGAGAGGTGGTCAGTTATAATATCTGGTAAGCAACCAGAAGATTTTATATTATGGGGCTTGTTTGTCAATATCCATTCCAGTGTGAACTGCTTTTTATTTTTTTTTTCTGGTGGTGGAGCTTATTAGTTGGGTTAAGCCAAAAAGGTGAATAGAGTCCTTGGAGTTGCTGTTGTTTATGGATTGCTTTTCTATATTTAGATCACCGAAGATGAAGTTTTCCTGAGAGATGTTGGCAGATATCTAGTGTAGGATGTAGGTTGGCTGTCGTAATGTTGTTACCTGGTAGGATGTATTCTGCTGAGATACATTTAGATTTCTTTTGGTTGATTTTGAAACATGCAATCAGAAGTTCACAATTATTAAATTTTGAGACATTTCAATGGGCTGGAGTTATTTCTAAGCTGCTTTTATAAATAACAGCAATACCACGTGCCCTTATAAGTTTTCTGTCCATTCTGAGTGTGTTCAGACCTGGGGGGATTAATCTCATTGTCAGTTATTTCTTGTTTTAGCAGGTTTCAGTGACAATTAGAGTATCTGGGGAGTAAAAATCTAGACATGAATGGATATAATGAATTTTGATGCAGATACGTCTGAGGTTAATGTTGAAAAGAATGAGGTTAGCTACATTACCTAATGGGAAAATTGTTTTGGCAGCATTGAAAAGTAATGAGTTGGCCAGGGTGGGCAGATGATGTGTGGGTCTGAGGTTAGGGTGAATATCTTCACTGAGTTACAGGATTTAAGTGGGGTGAGTAGAGGTATGGAGCCATTTGTATATGTTTCTGGCTTTCCGTACTTCTGATTAAGCGCTATTCTTAACATTAATATATCTGTAACAGAATAGATTTGAGCATGTATATTGGTACAGAGAAGGAGACATAAACAGGGAAAGAGAGGTTTTTGTGATGAAAGGGGGATGGGATGAAATATGAAAGGTCACAGGGTAGAGGTTAGAGTGAAAATATGGGAAAATAGTGTCTCAAAAGAATAATACTTTTGCATTGAGGCAATTCAGTTGTGTTAGAGAGTTGCACTGTAGATTCATTTAGCTAGCCTATCCTATCCTGGTGTGGAGGACTTTGGTAACTGTTTTAGTCAATTAAATATTTCTGCAGAGGTTTTTTTCTCTGTAGTTCCATGCATTGTCTCTCTAGTGAGAGGTGTTTGAGAAGAGATTTGAAATGTAATGGGAATTTTGTACTTTTGGGTATCACGGCTGGAAAGGGTAGTGAAAGGTACAGGAAAGCAGTTTTGCAACTGATGTTGTAATAAGTCTACCTAGAGAAAGCAGAAAAGTGTAAATGTACTGGCAGTTGTGAGAGGATGGAGAAAAATGCTGACCCTAGATACACAGTAAACAGTAAGTCTAATCAATCATTTTTGTCATTGTCTTTTCTACCAATTCAAAGTTCATCAACTCTTTTTCTTTTTTTTTTTGCTATTTGTGTACATTTGATGATAAGCCATCCTACTGAGATAGACATTAACTCATAATGAGAATGGTCAGTATCTACAAACAAAAGGTCACTTGTGTCTTTTTGAACATGTTCTGTAAACCTCTCTCCATATCTATGGCCATGGCATTTTCTTGACACTGATGGTTCTGTAGTCCCAAAACAAAATGGATAAATGGATAGAAGAATTAAAAGAAATAATAATACATTTAATTGTGCAGGGTATGGAATGGGATGAAATAACAACCAGAGAGACTGAAACAAAGTTAAGCAAAACCTCTAACTGGAAAACCTCAGGCGCAGATGCAGTACCTAACTTTTGGCTAAAAGTATTAACATCTTTGCACAAAGATTTAGCCATGAGTAAGACCTGCTTATATGCACATCCCAAACAGACATCAACCTGGCTAACAACAGGAAAAACAAAGCTCCTACTTAAGAGTGAACCTGCAAGCTACCCTAAAAATTATAGACCAATAACTTGTTTTCCGACAACGTATAAACTACACATGGGAATTGATGCTGACAGTGTTTATAGTCATTTAGAAGAAAACAATTATGGTAGTAGAACAAAAGCTCAATAAAAGAAAGTCATATGGAACAAAGGATCATTTGTTGTTAAATAAAGTCATAGTGGAGAACTGTAAAAAGGGGAAGAATCTAAGTATGGCATGGATTGACTCTACAAAAAAGCATTTGATAGTATCCCACATTCATGGATAAAAGAGCTTAAAAATGTATGAGATCTACACTGATCGACTACATTACAGTGACCATGAAACAGTGGCAGACCATTTTGCAATTGTCAAGATAAAGAACAAATTATTATACCAGGGATAAAAATTCAAAGGGGGATATTCCAGGGTGATTCACTTGTCACCGCTGCTATTCTGCCTTGTTCTTAAAGGAGCACTACATGTTTTTGTACTTGTTTCCCCATTCCTGAAGTGCGATTCTTGCCTATCTTTTGAATCTACTACTGTGTAATATTCCTGCTGCTAAAAGAAATGGTAATTTTGACCATTTCTTTCATCGCTTGTACAGCTCCTGTAACATGACACATCTTAAAGACCGCAACACATCCGCGATGCATTTTACAGTATATCAGCGCTGGGAATGCTCAGTAATAATTTTGTTGCTGAAAAAGCAGTGCTCAAGGACCTCCCTCCTCCATTTTTTTTTTCTTCCTGGAAATGTCCCCTCAATTATGTATGCAACAGAACATTTCAATCCAACTTGAAAAAACGGTGCTGTGGGACTATTCTTCCCTCTCCATTTGCTGCATGCATTTATTTTGTTGAGGGATTACTTGTACTTTATCTGCAGATTGGGGAGCAGGCTCACTTTACTTATAAGTATGTGTTAGATGATTTTTTACTACTATAATTAATTTATTATGCAATAAGTCTACATTTCCAAGATAGTGGTGTATCGCTTAAGTTTTTTTTTTTTGTAAGATAGTACGTTGTCATCACCCCAGTTGTAACTTGCACTGCATTTTTTAAGTTTGTAATGTGATCTTTTGTAATTACTCCTAAATTAATGAGCACATTACAGACACAAAATAGCATTGTTCTTTTATTTTTCAACCTTGATGCAGTTGTAATGCCTTTCTACAATTCCGATTCACCAGGTATCATTTTACATAAAAACAATACTCAGTGGCTGAAACGCAGACTTATACATACAAAGTCTGAGATTGCCATTTTCTTGTAGTGGTTCCTTTTCTCTGTGGTAAGGCGATCTCGCAGTTAGTATGTATAAGTTATTTATTTATTTAAGTTTTATGACTGGGGAAGTCCACTGGGCCAAGAAGAGCCCGTTTTTAGTGGAGACCTGGGGAGAAAAACTCCACAATAATTGCAAGTTACATTTCAAATGTTACAAAAGGACATAGTTCATACAGCTAATTAAACACTTACAGATAAGCTCCATGATGTTTGCAATTGACTTGTCACAATGTTACAAAAATGAAAAGACATAATTCAATACAGAAATTTCAACATTTACATAAAGTGAATATTTTTGTTATAAACTTAATTGTAGGTTTAACATTTCAAAATATATAGTAATAATAATAGTAGTAATAATAATAGTAATAATAATAATAATAATAATAATAATAATAATAATAATAATAATAATAATAATAGTAATAATAGTATAAAAATAAAACTACTAGTAGGTTAGGAAAATATTATGCATGGAGAGGGTGATAGTATATTTGAGATTGGAGAGTATAGTACAATAGATATTACAGAGAAAATTAGTTTTTATTAGGGGAGGGATTGTTTTGGGTGGGATGAAGTAATAGTAGAGATAGTTGGATGCAAGGGGATGGGTTTAAGTTGGAGCATGGCAAGGACATTCCCATTTGGGAGAAAGATGAGACAGTAGCTGAGATTTGAAATTTGTATGGTTAGGTAGGTTGCGTAGGTGTGTGGGGAGAGAGTTCCACAATGTTTAGCTGATGAGTGGGAGGGACAGCAGTAGATGGCCAGGAGGTTATGCAGGTTTGTGGACCTGAAGGAGATTTTGGTTTGCGGATTTGAGTGAGTGGTTGGGAATGTAATGTTTTAAGGAAGTAGCAAGAGCTGGGCAGTTGGCAGATTTAAAGATGAGTTTGTGGGCAATGGTGAGTTGTAGGTAACTGAGGTATTTGGGTAGTTCAAGCCAGTTGAGGGTGAGGAGGGAGTGGCAGCGGTGGGGTGAATTTTTTGAATTGGTTCCAAATTTGGAGATCTTGTGGTAGTTGGATTCAAGTTTGGACCAAAGGCTAAGATGGAGATTGGTGAAAAGAGGGGTGCCATACATAAGGGAGGGGGGTAGGAAGGTGGATGCAAGAATTTGATGGGTAGAGGGGCTTAGGAAGCAGTTGTGCCTGTGGAGGAGACCTAACTTTTGGTGTATTTTCTTGACTGTGGATTGGATGTGGGTGTCAAATTTTAGTTCTTCATCAATAATGATACCAAGAAGCTTGGTGTTGGGAACAGTTTCAAAGAGGGTGTTGTTTTGGCTCTGTATGGTGAATGTGAATTTGGCAATGGAGTTTTTGGTAAGGGAAAAAGCCATTAGTTTGTTTTTATTTGCATTTAGTGCCATATGGTTAGACTGCATCCAGGTTTCTGTTCCAGAGAAGGCTAGTTGGGTTTTTGCTAGGAGCTCAGAGGGGGAGAAGGCTAAGCAGATGATTGTTGAGTCATCTGCATATTGGATGATAGATGAGTCTGGGATGAACTGGTGAAAGTTGTTGATAAATAGGTTGAAGAGAAGAGGGCCAAGAACAGAACCTTGTGGGACAACTGTGGGTGTGGGAAGGAAGGGGGAGTTTGAAGTTTCCATTGGACAGCTTGTTGGCAGTTGGACAAGTAGCTGAAAAACCAGGCGATGGTGGTGGGAGAGAGGTGTAGGGTGGAGTGTTGGGATATAAGTAGGGTGTGTAAGACGGTGTCAAATGCCTTTGGTAGATCTAGGAATAGTGTGGATATGAACTTGCCTGAGTCACGTTCGAGGTTTATGGTTTGAAGAAAGGAAAGAAGGGCAGTCATGGTGCTGTGGCCAGGGCGGAAGCCATGTTGAGTAGGGGAGAGGAGACTGTTTAGTGTTAGGTGTGCCATGAGTTGTGCTTGTATTGTTTTCTCTATTATTTTAGAAAGAAGGGCCAGATAGAAGGGCTGTATGATTCTTGTATGGATCTATTTATAAGAATAGAGATGGGATAGGCAATGCTGTCTGCAGATTGTTTGAGGAAGGTGGGTGGAAGGTTGTTGTGTGCATTGCAACAGGGTTTGAGTTTGAGGAGAAGTCTTTTTATAGTGCTTGTGGGGATGGGCTTGAGGCAGAAGGATGTGGAGGAAGGTTGATGATTAGGGTGGTGGTTGGAGCAGGAGGGGGTTTTGGTGGAGGGTGGGAAGGAAGCTAATAGCTTAGCTATGTAGTCTGTGAAGAATGAGTTGAACTGGCTGGCTGTTTCAAGGTTGGAGATGTTGGGGTCTGGGCATGGGTTTTCTTTGTTGCCAGTATGCAGCATGGATGAGATGGAGTCCGAGAATTTTTTGGGATTTGTTGAGTGCAAGGACTGGAGTTTGGAGTAGGGGGCTTTGCAGTCTTTAATTATTAGTTTTTTTTGCGGAGTTTCGTAGTTACTTATACTCTAGGAGGGTGTTAGGGTTTTTATGTTTTTGATATTGTTTCCATTTTTTGTCCCTTTGGTGCAAGGCTAGTTTAGTATCTTTTGATAACCATGGGCAGGGATTGGTTTTGATGCTTTTGGTTCGAGGGGGGCTTGCTGATTGAGAAGGGTTAGGAATGAGTGGTTAAAGTAGGAAACGGCACCATCTAGAAGACAGGTTTTTAGAATGGACCAGTCAGTATGCTTTAAACATTTGGAGAAAGTTAAAGGGTTGAAAGAGGAGAGGTTGTGGGTTTGGATGTAGTGGTGTTTATGCAGTGGAGATGGGAGATGGTCAGTGAAGGCTGGTAAGTGATCACTGAGAGGATCAGGTAATGTTCCGGCTTTGGTGATAAGGTTTAGGTGAGCTGTTAGGATCCAGTTAATGATGGTACCAGAGGTACCATCTTTATTTGGTCTGGTTGGAGATTGTATTAGTTGGGAGAAGTTGTACAAGTTGATTGTGTGGGATGGGGCATTCCAGTTGATGTTGGTATTACCAAGTATATAGGTTTCATTTTTTTATATTGGAGGAGAACCAGGACAGGATGTTTTCAGGAGTTTTGATATTATCACCAGGGGGAATATAGAGGACAGGGATACGTATGGACTTGTGGTTGTTTATTTTTAGTAAACCTATTATAATTTCAGCATTGGCAAAGGTTGGCATTTTAGTGGAGTAGGGAGTTATGGTATGGGAGGTATGGTAGATTATTGCTACTCCACCTCCTTTTTTGTGGGCTCTGTCACTGTGAATGATTTGGAAAGCTGGTGGTAGGATTTCGCTATCTTTTATATAGGTTTTCAGCCAGGTTTCAGAAACGGCGGTATTGTCAGGGTGGTTATGGGAGAGCCAGACATGGAGGCTAGGGATTTGTTTTTTTAGACTTTGTGCATTAAGTGTTGTAAGACGAATGGACCTTGAGTTTGTGGGTTGAGTGGAGGGTTTGGTGAGATTGATGTTAGAGATGGGTCTGGGGTTGGGGTGGATGTCGCCAGCTAGTGAGAGAGAGATGTGGTGGAGTAGAAGAGTGAGGCAGTGTGTTGGGCACAGTTCCTGTAAAAAGAAAAAACAAAACAAAAAACAAACAAAAAAAAAATTAAATATATATGTGTATATATATATATATATATATATATATATATATATATATATATATAGTTGTCTTTTGGCTTTTCCCGGTTAGGGGTTGCCACAGTGGAACTCCGGTCCACTAATGATTGGCAGTAGATTTTTTAATGAACGCCAAGGTGCCAGCTGGACATCCAACCTTCAAGGAAGGCACACCCATTTACGCATGCCTTTCAAATGCCCATCCAACTGTGGGGAGGACATGCAGACTCCACACAGAAGGCACTCCCCGCACTCCAACCGAGAATCGAACGGGAGAAGCTCTTGCTGTGAGGCAACAATGCTACCGCTGCACCACCTTGGACTACGTATATATATATATATATATATATATATATATATATATATATTGGTGCTATTTATAGTGATTCCAGTCAACAGATTACACATGTGCATACATTTATGTACTACATCCTTCAATGCATTACTTTGGTTAATTCTGGTGGCCTTTTCTGATCATTGCCTTTACTAACTTTGCAGTCGGCACTGCATTGGTAACAATTCTATTATACCATGACCCCCCAAAACGTGCACACTGATTGGCCAGCGTGCACATTGTAAATCGAGTTATACTAATGGAAAAAGGTCCGGTCGCCCGGACTTTTTTCCATTAGTATAACTCTACTTTTAAAACACTGTCTCGCTATGTTAAATGGGTTTAACATAGCGAGACAGCTTTAAAATAAGCAATGGACATCTCCGTTGCTTATTTTAAAACTGTCTCGCTATGTTAAACCCATTTAACATAGCGAAAACAGTAAAAAAAAGCAACGGAGATCTTGCTTTCTCCGTTGCTTTTGCCCACAGCTCTGATGTACTGCGCAGGCGTGCAGTACATCAGAACTGCCGCGGATGCCAGACATCTGTGGAAGGGCAGTAAACAGGCATTATACTATGCCATTATTTAAGAAAAGTAATAGTTTCTTTTCTTAAATAATGTCATGGCATAATAGCAATAACCCACTTCTGGGTGTGGGTAATGCTGTATTTACCCACGGTTGTCTTTGTTTGGTCCCTCGGGCTTCACCCTCGGGACCAAACCACGCCAACCGTGGGTAAATCCAGCATTACCCACACCCAGGCGTGGGTTATTGCTATATTCCAGCCTTATCTCTAGGATATATACTTTGCTAAGATATTGTCTTTCCATCAAATGCACACAGTTAATGTTTTAATGTCCTGATTGTAAATAGAAGACAATTGTGGGGTGTATTTAGTCTTTATGGTTTCTGGCCACTGCATATTTTTGATTACCTACTTCATTAAATGTCCAAATGCTACTTCTAATTTAGACAGTTTTCTATTATTAATTAATTTTGATCAGATGGTAATTATCCAAATGTGGAGTGTAACTTGTATTTTTACTTATTGTGAACAATAGATGGTGGTTAGAATATAATCTGAGGCAAATGCAAACCCTTCAGCAGTATGTTCAGTTAGTTTATATTAGATGCATATTGAATGTTTTAAGTAGAGCATTCCATCTTTTGTTTAGTCCTTATTATCTTATTTTGTAACTGCATTTAGAGTGATTTAGAATATTTAGGTAAACTGAAGTGAAATCTTCCATTTATGAGGTTTACATTATATATTTGCTGATTGAATATCTAAGGCAATGGCGATTGTTGCAGAGAAAAATATTTTCCAAATTTTTCTAAGTAAATAGCAAAGAGAAAATGGAATAATATTTATTTTTGAATGGTCACGCTAAAAGTGTTATTTTTATTGAGTGTCCTGGGTGAATAACACTAACAGATGCTTTATTGTTGCATTGTCTGATACATTACAGTTTTTTTGTATTGCACAGAGTTTGACTGATATATATCTGTGCTGGTCACCTGATGTTGCCTAGTTTAGTAAGAGAGTAATGACAAGAACGGTACATTGCAGTTTACTGTGCATATTTTTGTTCAGAAATGTGGATCTGTAGAAACATATGTAATAAAGGCCTTTTTGTTTTTTTTTATCTTAGCGATTTCTGTGCTTCTTTCTGAAATAGTGGATCTTGTTTCCCATTCAGTGGCTTCCTTAATTCTTTTTTTAACAGAAAAACTATATTTCAGATTCTAATTAATCAGCTTCTCTGCGTTTATTTTAGGGCAGTACTTCCTCAGTTGATTTGCTGCACTTGGAATATCTGGAGTTCAGACCTATAGGCTGTCAGAGAAACACGGACTCCCAAACCTTGCCATGGTATTAGCTTTAGTTCATGGGTACTTTCAGTTAGGTTAATTTTTTATTTATTTTAGTAAATAATCTTGACATGATCTGAGTAATGTCTAAATCCCTCTTGTTTCTTTGTGTCACAATACTGAATTTATTTACGGTCAGACCCAGAATTCTCTTCCCATAAGTGTACAAACTGCTGGTGAATGTTTTAGATAGGTATTGGGAGTTGTGTGTTGTGTTGTGAACAGATATTGGGAGTCGTTTGTTGCAGATAGGTAATGGGAGTTTTGTGTTGCGAATAGGTATCGGGAGTTGTGTGTTGATGGACAGATATTGGGAGTTGTGTGTTGCAGATAGGTATTGGGAGTTGTGTGTGTTGCAGATAGGTATTGAAAGTTGTGAATGGCTGCTTGTCACTGTATGTAAAGATATGAATTGTGTAAGGTGAGTGTGTTTTTGAGAGTGTGGATGTGGCTCTATGGTTGTGGTAGTGAGATCAGTTAGGGGACAGGTAGGATATGTGTGTGTATATATGGATGGATGAGTGGGTGGGTGCATGTGTGAGATCTTTTTAGAAAGGTGTTAGATGTATATTGAATGCATGTGTGCATATATATGTGGGAGTGTGTGTGTGTCACTGCAATACTTATACAGGTTGTGGAACATGAAAAACATATGGGTAACACTAGTCACTCAGGGCACACTTAAATAATACCGTAATTTCTTAAAGATCATAGAATACTAACACGCATCTTCACACTAAACCAGTCTTTACAGAAGAGACCAAACAGATGGATCTACATATTACGAGCCTCTTTAAAGTAACTTACCTAAACTGCAAAGGCTTTCTAGGTGTAACATAATTACCCTCATCAAATTCATAAACATATAATGCTAGCGGCAGTATTTATGAAACATGCATCTAAGACTCACATTGTTTCATTTCAGCTAATAGGTGGGTATAACTGGTTTAGACAGTGCAATGTTAAGGTCACATGAATGGACAATGAACAAATATGTCAGCAGTCTGTAGAGTGTAAGGACTACTTCCTGAGGGAACAGCACAGCCATTGCCACTTTATGTTAATATACAGCTAGGTTCTTCACGTTAAACGTTTTACCTTGAAGAATAGTAAATAATCCCAGTAGGCTTCTGCTCAGCGGTACAGCTTTTGTATAACGTCAGTACAGGGTCTTTGTCAGCTGCTCTGAATGCTCAGAGCTGGGATGTAAGGTAGTGCTTTCAAGGACTGTATTTCTATGGACACACAGTATGTGTAAATCCTTCATAGCCACAGATATTATTATAGCATGTGGTCTCAAACGTTTTCTCATGCTGGCAGTTGTATTACCATGCTGCACCTTCATGGTGACTATGTCATATTCCTTGAATGGGTTTAAGAAGGAAGGTGTTCATTTCGTCACAACACAAATAAGGCTATTAGAATGCATCTAATGTATGTGGTGCTAACATCAACCCGAAATCCATGCACATAGTGATGCAAGACAAGGGCCTTTTACTCCACACCTCCCAGACATGCTATAGATTTTTTGGCAGAGTGACTCATCACTATGGTCTCAGCATTACATTAAGGTGTAGAGTTCATTCTTGTGCTACATTCACTACCTGTCTAAAGTCTGCATGTTCATCCAGTCTTTGTATCTCACACCGCCTAGCTACCTTGTACATCTCAACACAAAAGGCAGGATCCATGACCAGTAAGACCACGACCAGTGGGATGTTAAAACCTTTATTTCTTGGATATAGCACTTTCGTTTTGACTGAATCACAAAACCTTCTTCAGAATTCAAACTTTCACTTGGAAAGGTTCACAGGTGGTTATTAGATTCACAGGAGGTTACTAGGCTATTGGCCTGAGGGTCGTTCCAAGCCTAGACTATTACAACCATTAAATTTCAAGAGAAAACGTCTAGTCAATGCTCAAGATTGTTAATAGTAATGACTGCCCATGTCCAAGAGGGATATGTGATCTATTCCCAACAGGAGTTTGTGGTTTTCCATCCATTCATCCAGGCTCATTTTTAAGAGTCGTAGAGGTGCTCTGTTTAACATGAACTGGTAGCCTGTTCCAGAGAAGTGGCAACCTCTATGAGATTAATTTGTCTCTCCAGCATGTCCTATTTAAATCACAGGCCAGATTTAGTTCACTGGAGTGGGTAATTTTAGTCCCATTTGACCCATAGATGTGCAGCAACTTCATCAGGTTGAGATCTGAGATTGCTCTATAAATGAGGCACAAGTCTCTCTTAAGCAGCCTATATGCTACCAAGTACAGTGACAAGGACTTCAGTCTGTCCGTGTAAGGCATGTACTGAAGACCCTGGATATTCCTAGTTAAAAATCTCTGGGGTCTCTCCAGTTGCTGCAGGTGCCTGGTATGGTACATATCAAAGTGAGTGTTATACTCAGTTATGGGCCTGATAAGGGATGGGTACAGGGAGCTCATAACTTCTTTTGCTCTTGAGGCTATGCCTTTGCTAATCAAATGTGTGACGTAGGATGCCTTTCTTACTACAGTGGACCCATGGTGGTCAAAGTTTAGGTCACGGTCTACTTGTGTGCCAAAATACCTCACTACAATATTCATGCTTAAGGTATTGTTGTTTGTTTGATAGTTAGTAGGGCATTGCTTTTACTGAAGGGGATGATGATGCATTTTTTGCAGTTAGTTTGAGTTCATAGCTTTGGCACAAGTCGTTGGTCTGTGTAAGTCCCTCTTTGTAGTATACTGACATCAGTTGGGGAGTCAGCGATCACACCAAGTTTGCAGTCATCAGCCACAGCCCCTTTGTTTTCACCCGAACTTCTGCGAAGTAAATAACAAAAAAAGGGGGGCCCAGTACTGACCATTGTGGAACCCCAATGGTGACAGATTTGCTGGTTGAGGTGGAGCCACCCACTTTGACAGCATGTGTACAGTTAGTGAGCCAATTTGTGACCCACCTAACAACAAAGACGTTGACATTTAGGTGGGTGAGTTTGTCAATAATGCCTGAATGGGGGATTGTGTCAAAGGCCTTTGCTAAGTCCAGCTATGCTGTGTGCACAGATTTGTCCTAATCTATGGCTCTGGTCACATTTTTGAAGAAGTCTACTAGGTTTAACAGGCATGATCGACCCTTTACAAGACTGAACTGGGTTGGAGCAAGGGTTTGGAGATCACCTATATCCTTATTAATGAGGTCCATGATGATAGGTTCCATAGCCTTGCAGATAAGGCTGGTCAGGCTTATTGGGTCTATAACTGCCTGGATCTGTTGCTAAGCCACCCTTGTGAAGGGGGAGAATGGGCACGGTTTTCCAATCAGCCTAGACAAATTCTGTAGTCAGGCTGCGTTTAAATAGGGTGCCTAAGGGGTAGCCAGCAAATGTATATGAAGACATAACGCACAGTGAACATAAAATAACTAGACTTTAATACAATTAAAAATCAGTAAGCTCTTTCACAATCATCATGATGGCTTCCTCAGACCATTAATACATAAAAATCTCAAAAATCTTATTAAATATTCAATTTAAAATCTGGATAGACCAGTAAAAACTCCACTCACATTTACAGATTCCACTTCCTCATTCACTTACGTAGTGACGCTCCTTGCAGCATCAAATATCCCTCAAATTAATCTTAAAGCGCCCCATAGATACAAAAAATCCTATCACCAGGGAATTTCTATATACAGAGCATCCAATACATATATATTTCATAGCACTTACCCATCACTGAAATCATTATAATGAAGTACATCATAATATATAAAAAACATTATATTAACATATAAAACATAACATTTATATATAATCATGAACTAGAATATTAACATATAAAACATAACATTTATATATAATTATGAACTAGACTAACTATGCAGACTTCTATTCCTTAAAGCTGGTTTAATAAAAACTACTCCATTTAACATGGAGTTTTTATCTGCTTGAAGTTTCAGGATCCACCTTAACTCTGCACTTTCAGTTCAATTTTCTATATTTCCCATCCTCACATTTAAATGGTTAAATGGAGTAGTTTCTATTAAACCAGCTTTAAGGAATAGAAGTCTGCATAGTTAGGATAATTTGTTTTACGCATTTGCCTAAGGGGGTTGCTAATTCCTGTTTCAGTTTATTTAGAATGCAGCTTGGGATGCCATCAGGACCCATAGAGGCTATGTTTTTTGCCTTAGACAGAGCTTTGGTGACCTGTTCCTTAGATATATGGGGGCGTGAGCTGTTGAAGGTATGGTTTGTGATATGTTTGGAGAGGATAAAGGGGAGAAATTTTCACCAAATCTGTCCACTAGTATGATAGCAATTTCTGCAGGATCAGTGTGTGTGATATCATTTGTCACTAGTTCAACACACGTATGGGTCCTATCTTTTAGGCAATGGAAGTAGCGGAAGAAAGCCTTATGGTAATTCTTAGTTGTGTTTGCTAAATATTTCTCGAAGTTGCCCTTCGAGGACTTTATAAATTGTCTTGTTTGTTTATTTAGGCTTAGGAGGATGCTTTTCCAGTGATGGGACTTGCCTTTGGTATTCTTAGACAACAGCTTCTTAAGCTTGTTTTATCGTTTATTTATGAGAGATGTCCATCAGAGTGGCTTGTTTTTTCTTGAGACTCTAACTTTGGCCCTATCCGGCACAACCAAGTCTATACATTTATGTAAGAGTTGGTACAGGGCATCAGAGTATACTTTAGTATAGTTGCCATGACCATCTGTGGGGACTGGGGCTTGGAAATCAGTTATGCCAACTGCTAGGAGGGTATAGTCGGCTTTGACAAAGTTTTTTAATCTGACTTCACCTCTGATGGGTTCTGGAGTTACTGCTACTTCAAAAGTGATTGAATTCTGATCAGATTTTATTAACAAGAGTCCTACACTTATGGTAGTGCAATGGTCTCATGTTTGTGAGAACCAAGTCAAGTATATTTGAGACACTTGTAGAATTTTGTACAATTTGTTCCAGGACATTTGAGTTAACAAAGTCAAGGAACTTTTGTGCAAGTAAATGAGGGCTCATATAGGTTCCTAGTTGATGGTAGGATAGTTAAAATTCCCCATGACAAGAGTCTTAGGTTGTATTTTTCTGTATTTTGATTGACCTCTTCTTCATGTGATGCTATTGTTAAAGATTCCTGTGAATATGCTAAGCCATTGTCTCTGACATACAATAGGGTTCTCATGCATATGCTTCACACCTCCTGCTTCATCTTCTGTTGTTGAACAGTCAGTTGAATGTTATTCACTGAGAAACTGTGATGTCTGTATAATGAATTCATCTCCTCAGCCTGATACCTGTTATCTCAGCTTGCCCCTTCCTGTACTGAAATTCAGAGCATTGTTATTCATCAGACTTCACAAGTTATGTACTTGTAGCTGCTAAGATACCTGAAAGGTGTCTTATCTGCATAATTGATCTGTCTTTAACTCTAGAGAAACTCTTATAATTTTGTCTTTATGCAGTGTTGTTGCCATGGGCTGTTTGGTGGCTTTCCTGTACTTTGATGCTACAGCTCATCTGTTTAAAACCAAAGCTTTGCCCTTTGCACCCTTTTCTTGTGAACCCATAGCCCATCCCTGTGGTACATATGAGTTGATGTTTGTGTATAATCCTACTAAGATTTGTCATCACATTTGCTTTGTTGATGTGCCTGTGCAAAATGGGATTTCATGCTTGATCCCTGCTAGAACAACTAAATTCATATGATAATAGAAATGCAGCATAGTCACAATTACACAGTGCAGAACTTTTTGCTCCATTTTTGCCAAGCAACTCGGAGTAGGATAAACGTTCACTGCTATTTCTGTCCATAAGTACAGATGACATCTCCCTTGCTACATGCACTAAAATGAGGTAGTCAGTGTTTATTGATTTCCATACAAAGTTGCAGTTGTTCTGCAATGCCACTTCCTCATCTCATCCTAATGCTGAATCTCTCTCTTACTTTGTTTCTGTACAACTGCTTGTAGAGGGGCATACACAGATATCTACTTATAATGAGCAATTTATTCATAGGTTCATAGGTAGGTACTAGGCTATTGGCCCTAGGGCCTATATAAGCCTAGCCAAAGGTACCCTGGCTTTTGCCACCCAAGAAAATTATTTTCCTGTGCCACTGTCGAGCAGAGCCACAGAAGTGATCCCCGGGGTGAATTTCCTATCTCCAATCCAATCATCAAGATTTTTCTTGAAGAGTGCTAATGAGGAGCTTTGTTTGATATAGATAGGTAGTTTATTCCAGAGTATGGGAAGTCTCTGAGACAGGAATCTATCCCTCCAGCATGCTCTGTTTATTGTGGTGACGAGGTTTAGGTCCCCAGAGTGTGTAGCTCATAGGGACTGGGATTTCTTTAAGTAGAGCATGTCTAAAAGCTCTGGGTTTGACATAGCTTTGTGTGTTAGGCAGAGATCGCCTCTGAGTAGGCGATATGCAATGGAGTAAAGCTGCAGTTTTTTGAGACGGTCTGCATAGGGCATCTCTTTGAGGCCGGTAATCCTCTTTGTGAGGTATTTCTGTGGCCTTTCCAGTTGTTGTAGATGTCTTGTGAGGTACATACCAAAAGGGGCATTGTACTCTATAATGGGTCTAAATGAGTGATGAGTAGAGGGGAACAATGACCTCTTTTTTCCTGGATGAAAAACCTTTTGTGATGAGGTGTGCCACATAGAAGGATTTCCTGACTACTGTGGCGATGTGATTATCAAAGGAGAGACTACTGTCCACCTGTGTCCCAAAGTCTCTTATCACACTTTCGGTGTTAAGTAGACTACCACCTATGTGGTAGTTCATGGGTACTGAGTTTTTACCAAAAGGGATAACAATGCACTTTTTGGCATTGAGCTTGAGGCCATGGCTTTGACAGCAGGCATCTGTCTCAGTGAGGCCCTTTTGTAGGATGTCCACATCTTTTGGAGTTTTGATTATGGCTCCTAGTTTGCAGTCATCTGCGAACTTCGTTAGCCAAAGACCTTCTGTGTTGGTCTGTACTTCAGAGAAGTAGATACCAAACAGGAGCAGACCCAGGACTGAACCCTGTGGTACTCCACTTGTCACTGGTCTGAAGTTGGATTTGGAGTCTGCTACTTTCACAGTGTGGGTTCTGTCAGTGAGCCAGTTGGCAACCCATAGGCTCATAGGTTCATAGGTTCATACTAGGCTATCTGCCCTAGGGCATTTATAAGCCTAGCCAGAGTATGTTTGGCATTCGCCACCCATTTTAAATTAATTTTGCTATGCCCTTTTCGAGGTTAGTATACTGTGCCTCTGTCTAACAGTGACACAGAAGTGATACCTGGGGTAAACCTATGATCTCCCATCCACTCATCAAGATTCCTCTTGAAGAGAGTCAATGAGGGACTCTGCCTAACCTGGACTGGGATTTTATACCAGAGTGAAGGGAGCCTCTGGGTTATGAATCTGTCCCTCCAGCATGTCCTATTTATTTCAGTGCTGAGGTTCAAGTCTCTCGAGCGTGTAGCTCGATGGGATTTGGATTTTTTGAGGTGCAGCATGTCCCTTAATTCCGGGTTGGACATGGCTTTATACGTCAGGCACAGGTCGCCTCTGAGCAGGCGGTATGCCACTGAGTAGAGCTGGAGTTTCTTTAACCGGGCAGCATATGGCATCTGTTTGAGCCCTTTGATCCTCTTGGTGAGGTACTTTTGGGGTCTTTCCAGTTGCTGCAGGTGTTTGGTAAGGTACATCCCAAAAGGGGCATTGTACTCAATTATGGGCCTGATGAGGGATGAGTAAAGAGGCACGATGACCTCCCCTAATCTAGATGTGAATCCCTTCATGATTAGGTGGGCTATATAAAATGTTTTTATAACCACTTTGGCCACGTGGTTGTCAAATGAGAGATTGCTATCAACTTGAGTCCCCAGGTCCCTAATTACTTCTTCTGTACTTAATGGATTACCACCTATGTGGTAATTTGTGGTCACTTTGTTTTTGCCAAAGGGGATGACTATACACTTTTTGGCATTTAGCTTGAGGCCATGGCTCTGGCACCAGTTGTCTGTTTCTATGAGGCCCTTTTGGAGGATGCTTGTGTTGGCTGGAGAGTTGATCATGGCACCCAGTTTGCAGTCATCTGCGAACTTGGTCAGCCACAGTCCTTCTGTGTTGGCCTGTACCTCCGAGAAATATATACCGAACAAGAGAGGTCCCAGGACTGAGCCTTGTGGGATGCCACTTGTAACTGGTTTGGAGTCTGACATGGCTCCAGCAATTCTAACCATGTGGGTTCTGTCCTTGAACCAGTTTGCAACCCATCTAGTGACATAGGGGTTTATATTTAAGCTGGTGAGCTTATCTATAATGCCCGAGTGGGGTATTGTATCGAAGGCTTTTGCGAGGTCCAGGTAGGCTGTGTGGACCACCTTCCCTTCGTCAATGGCCTTGGTGACTGTTTCAAAGAAGTTGACCAGGTTTAAGAGGCAGGGTCTGCCCTTAACAAAGCCAAACTGGGTAGGATCCAGTGTCTGTAGGTCCCCAATATCTTTATTTATGAGGTCCATGATGATCCTTTCCATAGCTTTGCAGACCAAGCTAGTCAGGCTTATGGGGCGATAGTTTCCAGGGTCCGTTGAGGCACCACCTTAGTGGAGAGGATCCACTGTTGCTGTATGCCACTCTTTGGGTACATATCCTGTAGTAAGGCTGAGATTGAACAGTAGTGTTATGTTTGGGTTTAGCTCTTCTTGGAGTTCATGTAGGACGCAGCCCGGGACACCGTCTGGTCCCATTGATGCTGTGTTTTTTGCTTTGGAGAGGGCGGCTCTTACCTGAGCATCTGAGATGACAGGGGGGCAGCACTCTGCTGGGATAGATATTTGCCCTTTTGGTGGGGGGGGGGTTTGCACTGAGCCTGTCAGCTAGGATGTTGGCAATGTCTGTGGGTTCGGTGTATTTTTTGCCATTTTGGACTAATTCTGAGCATATCTGGGAATTCCCGCCCAGGTTCCTAACATAACTAAAGAAAGCCTTGTGATTATCCTTAGTGTCCTGTGCAATTTTTCTCTCGAAGCTGGTCTTAGACGATATTATGAGTGCCCTTAGTTTTTTGCTAATACTGATCAGAGATGCCTTCCCTTTTTGAGATTTTGCTCTATCATGTAGTAGCTTCCTCCTTTTATTGAATAGTTTGTTTATGGCTGGGGTCCACCAGACAGGACGTCTGCCTTTGGAGGATTGGGTCTTGGTTTTATTGGGGATTGCTTGATCCATGCATTCCTGAAGGTGTTCATAGAATGCATTTATAAAGGATTCTGCGGTCTGGGCCGTATTTTCCACAGGCCCGGGGGCTTTGAAGGATTCCACCTCGGTTTTGAGGAGTGTGAAAATTGCTTTAGAGAAGTTTTTCACTGTGGTTTTCTGGGCAGGGGGTGGGGTTGGGATGTGAATATCCAGTGAGATCAGTTTATGGTCTGATCTTACCAGTGAGGGATACACTTCTGGTCTGGAGCATAGAGTCCCCATGTTGGTGATGATCAGGTCCAGTATGTTTTCTCCTCTTGTGGGAGTGGTAACAAGTTGTTCCATAGCATTTGAGTTTATGAATTCTAGGAACCTTTGGGCTAGGGTGTTGGAGCTAGAGTAATGCTCCCAGTCTATGTTTGGGTAGTTGAAGTCGCCCAATATAATGGTGTTTGAAGAGACCTTCATATTTTCCAGTATTTTCAGGAAGGCCGAGTGGGGTTCCTGGGTTTGGGAGGGTGGTCTGTAGCAGGCTATAAACTGGAAGGCAGTTTTACCCACTGTTAGTTGCACATGGATAGTCTCTGATGCTTCGTGCTTTGCCACCAACCTGGAGGTGTGGGTATCTTTGATGAATATTGATACTCCCCATCCTTTTGTGGTTCGGTCCAAGTTTTGGGGCCGAAAAGCATGGTATGAGGTATAACCTGGTAGTGCTGGGGTGCTCTCGGGAGCCCTGAACCAGGTTTCTGTTACTGCACAGATATCGATGTTCTCCATGCTAAGGAGAGTTTCAAGTGTGTGCATCTTGAGGTTTAGACTTCTGGCATTGAGTAGCATTACTCTTAGTTTCTTATCCCTTATATACCTATGGAGGTGGGTTTGTCTTTTGAGCCTTGCCTAAAAAAGGCACTATGGGGGTAGCAAGAGCCTTTGTCAATATCCAAAAGCCCAAGGGTGGCAGGTGCAAGCCATCCCTAGCGAAGCATCGTGGCTTGTCAAGCATATCATCCCAGGCTGACAGGCATTGGATCCCCTTTGAATGACACCAGTACTTAAGCCAATTGTTGAAATTGATCATCTTGTCTTCATATTGTGGCATCATTCTTGGTGAGGGTAAGATGCTACTCAAAGTCAGGGTCATACCGCCTGGGCTACATGCTCAGAGAGCTCCTCAATGTCTCTTTTCATGTAGTCCAGGGAGGTACGTCTCAGGTAATTCACGCCAGCATGGACAATGACTGAGTCATATTTGTACTTGCCTTGGAGTGACCTGAGTGCTTGTGTTATGTGGCGGATCCTAGTGCCCGACAGGCTGCTCACCATGACCTTCTCCTTGCTCAGCCTGGTGAGCAGGACGTCAGTGTGCCTGATGATAGAGTCACCTATTACAAGTGTATCAGGTGTGTTGTTTAGCCTTAAGGGCTGTGACTGTTCGGCACACTGACTTTGTGAGATATGTGTTGCACGTGTTTTGTTTTGGGGTAGCGGTTGCTTGGGTGTCTGCTTTGGAGGTCTCTGCTGCTTAGGCAGATCTTTATTTAGAGCCTCCGAGTATGTTTTTATGTGATTATGTGTTTGGTTTGCTGTCGTGGTAGGTCTATGTGAGACTGGAATTGTAGTGAGTGTGGTTTCCTTCTCCTCCTGACTGGTCATGCCAGTACTGAGTTCAGAGAGCTTAGCCTCCAGTTTGGCTATATGGTTGCATCCCTCACATGTGTTGGAATTTGTTGGGAGGAGGAGAGGGTTGTCTGTGTACATGAGGCAGTTGTAACATTGCCTCAAGATTCCCAGATTCACCAGCTGGACCAGAGAGGAGATTGACAACTGACCTTTGGACATGCTAGAATAATATTAGGAATTCTTTTATAATTGAAAACAAGGGCCAATGGGGAGTGAAGGTGTAGTGCTTTTAATTTTTAGTGTTGACTTATATAATTGCTTTAGTGAGTAAGTGCCAGGTAACTTAAGTGCAATGTGTTACAGGTAACTTAAATGCAAAAACGACAGACACAGTAACTTTCTTTCAAGTGAAACAAGGAAATAAGTCCAGTAAGCAATACAGATATCATTAGGGATCCACAGAAGCGCTGAGAAGCCACGTTTTAGGTGGAATTAGCGTTCCAGGGAATTAACAAGCAAACAAACAACAAGCATACAAACAAAGCTAGATTCAGCAGGCCTGGATCTAGTCTATGCTACAGCAAACAAGGTGTACCAATTTCAATAAGAAACAGTTCAGATATGCAGGCACTATATACCTTTAACCAGAAATTCCCAGCTCAGAAGGGCAGAGTCCAGCCTCTCCTCCCACAAGAGTGCAGACCACGAACCTTCTTAATGTAAAATAACTGGCCTGAAGCCCAAGTGCATAAACCAGAACTAATACACTTTAGGAATAACAGACACTGAGCTCTCAATCAGCAGTTCCCAACTTAGAAGGATGAAAGCTACCTGTCCTGCCACCACAGTGCATGCCACAAACCTTCCTAATGTAAAACAACTGGTCTGAAGCCCAAGTGCTTAATCCAAAAGACTTAGAATGATAGCTACACTTTAATCAAGTTACTACTAAGCAGTAATAAATACAATTGAATACTTTAAAGAATGCCTGGATTAGTGCTCAAGTTATACAAACAAAGCTAGATTCAGCAGGCCTGGATCTAGTCTATGCTACAGCAAACAAGGTGTACCAATTTCAGTAAGAAGCAGTTCAGATATGCATGAACTATAAACCTTTAACCAGAAATTCCCAGCTCAGAAGGGCAGAGTCCAGCCTCTCCTCCCACAAGAGTGCAGACCTCGAACCCTCTTAATGTAAAATAACTGGCCTGAAAGCCCAAGTGCTTAAACCAGAATTAATACACTTTTAGAATAACAGACACTGAGCCCTCAATCAGCAGTTCCCAACTTAGAAGGATGTAAGCTACCTGTTCTGCCACTACAGTGCAGACCACAAACCTCTCAATGTAAAACAACTGGTCTGAAGCCCAAGTGTTGAAACTAAAAGGCTTAGAATGAGTTACACCAAGCAGTAATAAATACAATTGAGTACTTTTAAGATGACGCAAAAGCGAAATAAAGTAGGAAGAAACACAAGTACAGTAAAAGCAGAAAAGTAGCAAAAGCAGTAGTAAATACAATTCTCATGCAGTGCAAGCTGGCATACTTGAATATGTAGCAATATTAGTCCATACACAGTTTGAAAAAACATAATTAAATTAAAAAGGATTAAAAGCAAGTGCAGAAAGGGTTAATTAGGTAGAATGCGGTAAAGAGATGGGCCTGGGGGAGTGTCTTAGATCAAATCTACAGTGGGGCGGCACTGCAAAAGCCACCAAATTTAAACTACAACCAAGAACTGGGAGGGGGGGGGGTGAGGAAACACAGTTTCAACATAGATGTGAGGAATGTGCAAATTATAAAGCCAAAAAATATATACTGTTCTCTCTCTCTCTCTCTCTCTATATATATATATATATATATATACACACAACAGATATCTAAGCAAACAATTTAGCTCTATAATACAGAATAATACAGAAAAATATACTCAGCTCTATATATTTGCAGATAGTTCTGTAAGGCTGTCTCTCAAACTAAGGTTCCAGTTTGAATGCAGATTGTTAATTAACAGGACACACAACACTAGCTCAATTATATAGCTGAAGACAAGACAGGAAATGAGGGGGGTGGGGAAAACAGTTTCAACACAGATGTGAGGAATGTGCAAATTATAAAGCCAAAAAATATATACTGTTCTCTCTCTCTCTCTCTCTCTATATATATATATATATATATATATATATACAACAGATATCTAAGCAAACAATTTAGCTCTATAATACAGATAATACAGAAAAATATACTCAGCTCTATATATTTGCAGATAGTTCTGTAAGGCTGTCTCTCAAACTAAGGTTCCAGTTTGAATGCAGATTGTTAATTAACAGGACACACAACACTAGCTCAATTATATAGCTGAAGACAAGGCAGGAAATGAGGGGGGTGGGGAAAACAGTTTCAACACAGATGTGAGGAATGTGCAAATTATAAAGCCAAAAAATATATACTGTTCTCTCTCTCTATATATATATATATGTATATATATATATATATATATATATATATATATATATATATATATATATATATATAGATATATGTACAACAGATATCTAAGCAAACAATTTAGCTCTATAATACAGAATAATACAGAAAAATATACTCAGCTCTATATATTTGCAGATAGTTCTGTAAGGCTGTCTCTCAAACTAAGGTTCCAGTTTGAATGCAGATTGTTAATTAACAGGGCACACAACACTAGCTCAATTATATAGCTGAAGACAAGGCAGGAAATGAGGGGGGTTGGGAAAACAGTTTCAACACAGATGTGAGGAATGTGCAAATTATAAAGCCAAAAAATATATACTGTTTTCTCTCTCTCTCTCTCTCTCTCTCTATATATATATATATATATATATATACAACAGATATCTAAGCAAACAATTTAGCTCTATAATACAGAATAATACAGAAAAATATACTCAGCTCGATATATTTGCAGATAGTTCTGTAAGGCTGTCTCTCAAACTAAGGTTCCAGTTTGAATGCAGATTGTTAATTAACATGACACACAACACTAGCTCAATTATATAGCTGAAGACAAGGCAGGAAATGAGGGGGGTGGGGAAAACAGTTTCAACACAGATGTGAGGAATGTGCAAATTATAAAGCCAAAAAATATATACTGTCCTCTCTCTATATATATATATATATATTTATATATACAACAGATATCTAAGCAAACAATTTAGCTCTATAATACAGAATAATACAGAAAAATATACTCAGCTCTATATATTTGTCTCTCAAACTAAGGTTCCAGTTTGAATGCAGATTGTTAATTAACAGGACACACAACACTAGCTCAATTATATAGCTGAAGACAAGGCAGGAAATGAGGGGGGTGGGGAAAACAGTTTCAACACAGATGTGAGGAATGTGCAAATTATAAAGCCAAAAAATATATACTGTTCACTCTCTCTCTCTCTCTATATAGATATATATATATATATATATATATATATATATATATATATATATATATATATATATATATATACAACAGATATCTAAGCAAACAATTTAGCTCTATAATACAGAATAATACAGAAAAATATACTCAGCTCTATATATTTGCAGATAGTTCTGTAAGGCTGTCTCTCAAACTAAGGTTCCAGTTTGAATGCAGATTGTTAATTAACAGGACACACAACACTAGCTCAATTATATAGCTGAAGACAAGGCAGGAAATGAGGGGTGGGGTGGGGAAAACAGTTTCAACACAGATGTGAGGAATGTGCAAATTATAAAGCCAAAATATATATACTGTTCTCTCTCTCTCTATATATATATATATACAACAGATATCTAAGCAAACAGTTTAGCTCTATAATACAGAATAATACAGAAAAATATACTCAGCTCTATATATTTGCAGATAGTTCTGTAAGGCTGTCTCTCAAACTAAGGTTCCAGTTTGAATGCAGATTGTTAATCTTGTGACATAGGGATTTATACCTAGTTTAGTGAGTTTATCTATAATTCCAGAGTGGGGGATGGTGTCGAAAGCCTTGGCGAGATCTAGATAGGCTGTGTGAACCACCTTACCCTCATCTATGGCTTTGGTGACTGCTTCAAAGAAGTCTATCAGGTTTAAGAGACATGATCTGCCTTTTACAAACCCGAACAGGGTGGGGTCCTGAGTCTGGAGATTACTAATGTCATTGTTTATAAGTTCCATGATGATACACTCCATAGCCTTGCAGACCAGGCTCATTAGGCTAATGGGGCGGTAGTTTCCTGGGTCTGTGGTGGCTCCCCCTTTGTGGAGTAGGATAACTGTTGCTGTGTGCCATTCAGTGGGCACATAGCCTGAGGTGAGGCTATGATTGAACATGGTACTTAGGTGGGGTGCCAGTTCGTTCTGTAGTTCTTGTAGAACACAGCCTGGGATGTCGTCAGGTCCCATGGATGCTGTGTTCTTGGCTTTGGATAGTGTGTTTTTTTACCTGTGCAGCCATGATTACAGGAACTTTGCATTCTTCTGGTATAGAGATGGGCCCTTTAGGGGATGACAGGGGGGTAAAGTTAGCACTGAACCTATCTGCCAGGATGTTGGCAATGTCAGTTGGTTCTGTATATTTAGTACCATTTTGCTGTAACTCAGAGCAGATCTGAGTGTTGCCATTGAGATTCTTGACATAGCTATAGAATGCTTTGTGGTTGTCTTTAGAGTCAGTGGCGATTTTGTTTTCATAACTAGCTTTGGAGGATTTTATGAGGGATCTCAGATTCTTACTGAGGCTGACCACGGAGTTTCTCCAATCATGGGATTTTACTCTTTTTTGCAACAGTTTCTTTCTTCTGTTGTAGAGTTTGTTTATGGCAGGGGACCACCAGATTGGCTTCCTTTTTTTGGAGGATAGCATCTTGGTTCTATTAGGGATTGCATGATCCATGCACTCGTGTAAGTGCTTATAAAGTGCATTTGTGTAGGATTCAGCAGTCATACCTCTATTGTCCGTCAGCATGGGTGTCGTGAAGTTTTCCACTTCTGTCTTAAGAAGCGTGAAGTTGGCTTTGGAGAAATTTTTTACTGTGGTTTCCCTAATGGGGGGTGGGGGAGGGATGTGGATGTCTAGGGTGATTAGTTTGTGGTCGGATCTGACCAACAAGGAATTGACCTCTGGTGTGGAGCACTGGTTACCCATGTTGGTAATAACCAGGTCTAGGATACTGCTGATGAATAAGAAGTACACTGCTTATCTGAAGCTCTTCATTCAAAATGAGCTTGACATTTTTCATGCATTTGCACCATCTGATGCTGGTGGTCTGGACAAGAGATGGAAGTGATGCTGCTTTCTTATGTCTATGGCCTAACAGCTTTACCACAACAGTCAACATTATGATGATGTAGTTTACGTAAAGGTAATGTGATGTTATCATGAAGCGCATTGGTAACTGAATTTGGGTTTCCATGAGTCTAGTGATGCTTGGTAAAAATGATTTGATGGCAATGGATTAACATCAAGAGGTAAAGCAAAAGTTAAGTGTAATGATGAAGCAGTGATAGGGAATATATGCTGTTTGTGGGATAGTTGTGTGATGTTACAACTAACTACTGTGTGGAATTGTTTATTTTCTAAGGGTTACATAGATTGTACTGTTGCAAGACTGGTGATACATGGAAGGTTTTGAGATAGGCGTATGCCATGTAGATAGTTTCTGAGAATTGTGTATTATCATACCTTATCTAATGGACAACCTGTAAACCACTCTTTAAAGTAATTACTAGCTGATTTTGTTGTGATGGCAATGCAGAGATGACTTGTGTGGGAAGTTGTTGGGAAGGGATAATTTTGTGATTGTAAAAGTATACAGTACTAATATATATATATATATATATATATATATATAGTTCCCCTTCAGAAGCCTGAATGATCATAAGCTCGAAATTCATAAGCCTGAGACCGAAAGCCTGAAAACTCAAAAGCCTGAAACCCAGAAGCCTGAAAACACACAAAATACACATACTGACTTTAATGTGGCTTTGGTATTCTCAGCGCTGTGGTGAAAAGTTACGGATTGGGTTCAGGTAAGTATGCAATTGTTTTTACGTTAGGGTTAGGGGCGGGATAAGTGAGTTAGAGTTAGGGGGCAGATTAGGCGCGTGTGCGATAGTGACAGACTTTAGGGTTGGGGCAGTTTAAGTGAGTTAGGGTTAGGGCGCGGGTTAGGTGATTGTGCAATAGTGACAGACCTTAGGGTTAGGGTTTGGGTTAAGGTAAGTGGGTAGATAGTAGTGTCTTTGTACTGGCATATTAGCATTATTTGTATTCTGTGTGTTTTCAGGCTTTTGAGTTTCAGGCTTTTGAGTTTTCAGGCTTTTGGTTTCAGGCTTATGAATTTCGAGCTTATGATCATTTGGGCTTCTGAAGGGGAACCATATATATATATATATATATATATATATATATATATGATAGTACAAATCCCAATGGACGCAATACAAAATTCCTCTAGCAACGATAAATATATATCCAACAGCAAGTACGCAATACAAAATTCCTCTAGCAGCAATAGATATATATCCAACAGCAAATACGCAAATAAAATAGTTTAATGATAAAAAACGTTAGCGCTATCGCGGTTTCCCGCTTCATCAGACGTTACACTTTTACAACACTTCAATGCCTCTTATATAACAACATTTTAAAAAAACTTATCAAGGACGTCACATCCTAGCGAACACCCCTTAACATCATTTCCTTCTAAAAAACTGCAGTATTTTGAAAACACATTATTGAAAACAATGCATCACATAAAAAGAATTACACTTTCAATCCATATTCAATAGAAAAAATTAAACAAATCATACCTCAACAATACAGTGTCTGGAATGGATTATGTCCATCTAATGTGAACTATAGTGTATAATCTTACGAATAACCAATGTAGCAACAAATTATCAGTCCAACGTCATTTCCTGCAGACAAATACAAACGGCAATACGCTGAGCTGGTTAACGTAATGTCAAAAAACTACCTAACACATCAACTATATCTAATTACATTATATAAAATGCCTAGTGACTTTGATCCTAAATAGAAGTACACGTTTCATATACATGTAATAGTGTTAAATTTTCATGGGTCACATAATATACATTTACCCTTAGTAACTAACACTATAATATAAAAAACGATTGTAGCAATCTATTACACTGTATAAAACGAAGGCATCAAAAGATAGCAGACTTCTCTGCACTTCGAAACGCCATAGAACACCAGTAAACCTATTACGTTATAATAAATACCAGAACATTGATGTGCCATATTATAACTAATGCCATATCGGATAATTGATCACATAACAATATAAAAATATAAAGATATATAAAAATATATAAAACTCCACCATATAGTAGAGCTTGGCTTCCAAAATTAAGACAGTATGATAAGAATATGTTGAACTAAATCATTTAATGCTTCTGGCCTTCAAAGCTGGCTTGAGTGGCACAAACTCATTTAGCCCCCTCCCCCGATGAGCCGCCAATCTAAGAATCCATTCTACTTCAGAAAGTTCTGTAAGATTAACCATATCACCGCCCCTTAAGTTATAATGTTGTACTTGCAATACTTGAAATAGAAAGCTATGCTTATCATGATTGAGCATGTGCTTGGCTACTGCACTGCATGGGTCAGATCTAGTGTAACAGTAAAGGTGATCCCTAATCCTTTCACGCAAGGATCTGTTTGTCTTACCCACATAAAAGACAAAACAGATCCTGCAGCAAGCCACATATACTATATTTCTCGTGTTGCAGTCAGCCCAGCACCTAAGTTCCCATAATTTACCGTCGTTAGAGTTCCTAAAAAATCTTGATGTATCTATATTGTTGCAATATGCACAAGAGCCACATCTCTTCGTGCCAAACTCAACTCTCGGTCTCAATAACCTATTATCAGGACATAAATTTGGGAAGCACAATAGCTGCTTTAAATTCTTCATATTGTTATAAACATATCGAGGGCAGTTTCCAACAATACTCTGTATGCTAGAATCTGCAGTTAGAATATTCCAATTTTTAAACAGAGCTGTCTGGACAGGTTGTAAATTGTCGGCGAATGGAAGAACAACAGGTAGTTGTCCCACCAATCTATCATTATTATTCTTGCCTTCATCTGCTACACGTGCAGAATAATAAGGTTTGCCTCTGTTGCCCCTAAGCCTCACTGCATTGTTACACCCTACCTTTATTATATCAGAGTCATAGCCCCTGTTGTAAAATTACCTTTTAGTATTTCTAGCTCATGATGAAACTTAGTATCATCAGAGCATAAACGGGATAGTCTCAGGGCTTGTCCCTTAACTATATTCATAAAAGTTCTAGGATGATGCATACTATCCATAGCCAAGTAAGAAGCCCTATAGCACTGTTTCCTAAAAATAGTCGTATGTAGTGTGCCTGATTCCTTATATACAGTTGCATCCAAAAAATCTATCTTGGTGTTGGAATGATTCATAGTGAATTTCAGGAACCCATCAAGGCTGTTGATATACGACAAAAAAGATGTCAATTCAGCAATAGAGCCACGCCATAGGAGAAAGAGGTCATCCACAAAACGTCTAAAAAAGACTACGTTGGGACAAGTCAATATGACCTCTTTCTCCCAAACTGCCAATACTAGATTGGCATATGAATTGGCGCAGCTCGTGCCCATGGCCACTCCTACAGATTGTCTAAATACTTTGTCAAGAAAAACAAAATAATTGTTTTCAAGGACTATTTCCAAGAGGAGGGCCAAAAAGTCTGCCTCAACCTCACCAAAAAATTCATACATGAGTTTCCTGACCCAATCAACTCCCACATCATTTGGTATGCAAGTAAAGAGTGATGTGACGTCCATAGTCACTAAACACAATTCATCTACATTATTTGCACCTTGCACAAATGCATACAAATCTGTTAAAAAATGTCCCGTATCTTTCAAGACATAGTCATATTGTTGTAGCAGCAACTTCAGTTTATAATCCAAATAAATAGAGATGGGTTGGGTCACCCATCCTTCACCTGCTACGATCGGTCTAAAAGGAGGAGTGGTCGCCTGCTTGTGTATTTTAGGCAATCCATTGATACGAGGTATAATAGGAAAGTCTACATGGAAATAGTCATATACCTCTTTCGTCAAAAGTCCTAAAGACAAACAATCATTTAAAGTCTTAGATATATTATTGCAGCAAAGCTCTACTGCATCTAAAGTGCTGGACTCATAAGCATCAGTATCGAGCATAAGAGACATAGAATTGATGTAAAACTCTCTATTCAGCACAACAATAAGGCCGCCTTTATCGGCAGGCCTTATAATGATATCATGATTGCTCTTCAAAGATACAAGTGCATCATGCTGTAGTCGATCAGAGTCACTGAAACAGTCATAGGAGTCAAAGTCATGTTCTCGATATAAGTCATTCTCAACGGCTTTCACAAAAAGCTCAAGGTTCGACACGAGCCTAGGATTAATATTACTCCTTTTCTTGAAAGGCAATTCAACCATGTTATCAGACTCTTTAAACATTAATTTTAGATTCACATTCCTAGTAAAAAGTCTGATAGCTAATAAATAATCATTCAAACCTGCTTTCTTATTTGGTATATAGGATAGACCTTTTTCCAAAATCGAAATCTCAGCTGCACTCAGTTCATATCCTGAAATATTCCAAACTAACAATTCAAATGCATCTTCTGTTTGTATACATGGGTCTGTCTCTCCATCCTGTTGTCTACACGCTTGGCCCCCACATCTGTATCCTGGTTGATTGATCTTTTCCTTCCCACTCGTATAGGGAGTGGGACTAAAGGAAAATCCTCTTGTTCTCCTGGTCTCAACTTATCAAGTTGTATCTTCCGTCTTACAACTGTGCCCATTTTTGAGGTACCTGCCTCTGCCGTAGCCGAGGCAGCCCGCTCCTCAGTTGGTGTAAAATATAATGAAGTAACTGACTTGGGGCTAGACAAAACTAAATTCGTTCTATCCACCCCTGTCATGGAACAAGCAGTGGCCCCCACCTGTTCAACAACATCCGTCGACTTTCCTTCATCCATCTTCATTTCATCACTGTTGGTAGAGACAACTTTAACAGGTGCTACATTGTCCCTTGTTGCCAGACGCTGCATATTACTACCACGGCCCTGCACATTCAATGTTGTTACTGTTCTTGGCCAAACAAACACATGATTTGATTCAAAATCATTTCTGTCTCTATTCAGCTTTTTTCGTTTTTGCATTAGTAAATTATTTCCATAACGTGTCACTCTATCAATGATTTCCTGTAAAAAGACATCAGTCATTTCATAGCCCATGAGCTGCTCTAACTTAGTCTGCTGATCTATTAACGTATCCAGAAGCTCCTGTTCTTTCGGTTTGAAATAATCTATAAGCAGCTGCATGTAAGACATACTGGCTTGGAGATTAATCTTTTGCCAGCGTGCCAATAAGTCAGGGTACGTGTTGCCGTAAGTTGGCATGTTCAATATTCGTAAACCCCTGGGAATAACTTTTAATTGCAGACTTGCTTCCATATGATGTCGCTGACACTGTAAACGTTTGTATCTAAACATATTATTCTCTAACTCCCTCTTAGTTTGTTTAATACATATTTCATTGTCTACATCAATAGGTTCCATACCAAAGTCATTTTGCTCCATTTCGTCTGTATTCAGCAGTGGATTTACAACATCCTTAAGTACGTTACGCAGAGAACCTATAGTTCCCATAGCTGTCCTTTCCAGTCTCGATTCAGACACTGTCATTTCAGGCATTGCGTCCATTACAAACGAAAGATATGAAAAATATCCCAAACAAGACCCACAAGTTTGTATATGATAGTACAAATCCCAGTGGGCGCAATACAAAATTCCTCTAGCAGCAATAGATAGATATATATCCAACAGCAAGTATATATATGTATGTGTGTGTATGTGTGTGTGTGTGAATTATTAATATTATTGTGAATTAATATTGTGTGAATTATTAATATTATTGCGACTGTTGGAGTTTTCCTGTAATGATTGTATCGGGATATCATTGTCACATGAAAACAAAAATCTATGTGTTAGTGGTCTGATGTTGAAATGTTGGAGAAAATGTAAAAACTATATTTGATCATTTTTGCATTCAAACTGTGTAGGGCTGCCACATATCTGTTTTTTTCCAGACTATCCAGAAAGCAAACTGATGCTCTGGTAGCCCAGAAAACACTGTACAAACTCCAGGATTCTGTTTCAAAAAAGAAAACAGACTATCGGAATTTGTTAAATCTGCTGATTTACTATGCTTTATTACAGAACAGCATAGTAAATCAGCGAAAGCAGGCATCAGGAATGGAAAAAGTGGGAGTTCCCTCCTGCTGATGTCATAGTGATGGTGCAAAATGGGCAGGGAGTGGGCAGGAGAGGGGCAGAATGGGTGGGGTTACAGGTGATAAGTGGGGTGTGACCTTACTCTGGTTTTAGCCACAACGAAAGGTGGCAACCCTAAAACTGTTAGGTTGACATGGAACACTATCACCTATTACGTCACACATTAAGACAGCTGGTAATTTGTTCATGTTATAGATGTTATGCTGCATGTGAACTTTTTTAAGATGTGGGGGGTGGTGATGCCATGGTATGCATCCCATGCTGACAAAGTTCCAGAATGACACAATAGCACACATCAGGCAAACAATCTTATTGTGAGTGCAGCTTGGGGGAAGTGGTAGAGATTAAGACCACGAGTATGATGCTCAAATGGGAATCTTCACCCTCCTCTCTGACAACAAGTAGATGTTTCATTTTATTTGATTTACCCTTTCTTGTCTAGGTTAGTGCTAGTGGTGTCTTTGGGCATTGGGAAACTTCCACTACTTTTTTCAATAGATGCCATGGGAACTTTTACATTCACCTAAGATACCACCACCTCAGTTTTGCATCTCATCTGAAAGACAACACAATCATGAGTGTAGCACCTCTCCTATGCTGCACTGCACTGTCAGCAATCCATGTACCTGGTGTGGGAATAGAGACCACGCCTCCTGCCAGAAAGGTGAATGTGCTACCTATTTTGCAACTGACACTGCATTAGGCTTATCCAGATTGTGAGGAATGACTCTCAATGTATAAAAAAAATACCACAGCTGCAGATCCACAGGGATACAAAATGAAGAAGAGGATAGAAAATTTGCTGCAGTAAAGTCAATATTTGCTCTGATATGGTGCTCGGTTATTTAAAAAGTAGTGCAACTTTTATGTTAGTGCTTGGGGATGACTGCAGTAGGTGTTGTACAACACTGTAGGAAACGTAAGTTTTATATCATATGGATTAATGTACTTGTCACACGTCATTACCAAGGAGTTGCAGCATGAGACCATTGATAAGCAAATGTGGTAGTGGATAAGGGCACTTCTAAACACGCATACATCACACAATTTTTACTTAGGGTAAACTGTTTCTCATTGCTCATAACAACTGTAACCTGTTACGCTCCTGATATTTGCACTAACTTGTGAGTGTAGTAGTAATAACTGAAATTAATGGTTGGCATGAATGATCCTATCCACACTTGCTATGTTTGCTTTTGTTGTAAGTTTAGTTCATGAGCACATTACATTCATTAAGGTTGTGATACTGCTGTGAGTGTACTGTGGTGATTCAGAAATGGCATGTGACATTTTGGTGATGAACGTGTGTTGCTTATGCAGGAAGTGTATATGCATGGTGCAAAGGTGAGCATGTATGCATGTAAGTATGTTGGGTTACAATATGTGTTAGTGAATGGTGTAGTGGAGAACATGACAAGAGAGATGAATTGACACCTGCATGGTATTGCAGGTTATTGTAACCCAGCTTCAGGTAACTGGTGAAGCAGGTACCTTGGATCTTAGGTAGACAAATCACAGGGATCATAGTAATTCATTGACAAGTTTACATTTAAATGAATTGTGTGTGGGTGTGTGGTATTTATATATGTGTGTCTTTGCATCTGTGTTGCATTTGGATGGTGTGTCAGATAACACTAATGCAGACCTGGGCTGACACCAGCCCTGGTGGGAGAGTGTGTGGTTTCAAGTGCAGTGGGCAATCCTGCGATGAGGTCATCAACGGCTAGGTTCACTACAGCCATCACTGTATTATGTGGGGACTAAGGTGAAGAGCACTGTTTTGTGTGTGTGTGTGTGTGTGTGTGTGTGTGTGTGTGTGTGTGTGTGTGTGTGTGTGTGTGTATATGCATGTACTGTGTTGATAATGTAATGGGTAGCTGTCAATCAAAGCTGCAATTACACCTACTTCATGCAGTGGTGGTGGAGATTGTGGTGTGAGTGTAGTTTGTCCGCACTTTTTGGTGATTGGTTTGGCCTGTGATCATTGCAGTTGTTATAGTAAAAAGATATATACCAGCTGTTTTTTGGGTGATACATTAGGTTGTGTGTGTGTGTGTGTGTGTGTGTGTGTGTGTGTGTGTGTGTGTGTGTGTGTGTGTGTGTGTGTGTGTGTGTGGAGGAACAGAGCTACAGGGATACCTACCAGATATCCAGTTGTTTGCAGTCTGATGTCAACAGCGTGTCTTTACTGCTACAGCTGTGTGTGACACGACTTGAGAAGATCTGCTTATGTTTATAGTAGGCATTGATGAATTTTTCTTGTTTTTGAAGATGGGTTGTGAGAGGTCAGTGGTTCACTTAGACTCTCTGGAATAGTGTTAGTCAGTGAGCATTTGTATGTCAGTCAGATTTACTGCTTGTAATGGATATCTGAAGAGGGGCTGTTATGTCTGAGTTACAAGAAGTTAGCAAAGTGATAACAGCTCTGAATGGGGGATGATCAGCCCTGTGGAATACAAGTGATACTCCTGAGGAAAAAAGTTAATAAGAATTGCAGCAGACTGCACTGAAAGTGCTGCCTGATCAACTGCAAATTGTTTCAAAAATGACTGTGGTATAAAACATATTGTTGGAGGTAGTCGTGTTTATCTAGCTTCTTGAGGAAATATCAGTTAATAGAAAAGCTTGATGTGGCAGCCTGCAATGGAAAACAATATTGAGAATGAGCAAGAACAGTATACACACTGTTTGGAACAGTGATAGTAGGCAGTGCATAGCATGAAGAAAATAATATATTAAGTTGCATCAAAAAAGCACAACACCAATGAATATGTGCATACAAAGGCAGTAGTACTTACAAATATAAGGAACATTAGTAGCATGCCTAAGAGGTAACAAGGCAGAAGCCTGCAATTCTATGTAACGCAAATATGATTATTCTTTATGATTTGAGTATTCATTTGCAGTCATAGCTAAATCTGTTAGTGACTGAGATGAAGTGTAATCTGTGTATGTTACAGGCATGTTCAGAGGAATACTTTATATTAAGGATTGCTAAAAGCATTTTTGTAATTTGATTTACTGTGAAAGTGCTATTCAGGTGATAGGAGTAAGGCGAGAGAGATGAGGGAACACTTTTATTGTGACCCCAAGCAGACTGCAAGCTAATCTGATTGATGTGTATTGTCATGTAAAGCTGACTAATTAGCCAAACCTAGCGGGGAGTGGGGGGATGCGTCACTCTTGTTGGCTGAGGGTTGGAATATGGGAGGAGTAACTTGAGAAAGAACTGAAGCAGATCAAAGTTGAATGTCTAAAAACATCTGTTATCTCAGCAATGAGCTGGTAGTTCTGGAAGCTTTTTTCAGAATGTGTAACACATCAGTAGGAAACATTTGTAAGAGGCACTGTGTGAGTGTAAATGATACTTTTATTGAGGCCTCTCAAAATTAACTGATCTTCTGTGTTCTTCCATTCTAAGTGAATGGAACTGTCATGTGACAGTCCAGCCATGGGCATTGTAATCTCAGAAAGTATGCATTCACAGTGTATTATGGGGAAGATTTTTGCTTTAGAAGAAAACAAACTCTCATCAGGATGTCTGCCCCCAGGAGGGCATTCAGGGTTACAAGCAGAATAAAATTAGTAGTGACTACTCCATCTGGTACATAAATGTTTGCAATGAGCCAAACTTAAGGAAAAGTTAAAATATGTATGTGTATTTTTTCCCATAGTGGTCCTTTAACATATTAAGCCATTTATTTAACAGCTTAGGCCATGGCTATAATTTTGCTCATAGAAAACAACAAAGTGTAAAGACTTCTCATATTTTCTTTGTCAATGATTTAAAACTGTATAGCTCATCAGATGAGGAACTGAAAGCACAATTGCAAGTTGTCAAAACTTTTTCAGATGATATAAGAATGTCATTTGGTCTTTATAAATGTGCAAAAGCAGCCTTTAAAGCATGAAAACTGCAGCACCAGTCTGGGACAAGAATGTGATATAAAAGAACTTGAGCAAGATGGACTGTATAAATATTTGGGAACTGATGAAGGATCAACAATAAAACATGAACAAATGCGAATAAAACCGCAAGGAATACTTTAGAAGACTTAAATTAATCCTGAAAACGCCAGTGACATTGAAGAACAAAATCCAAAATATAAACCAGTTTGCTCTTCCTGTCCTAACTTACAGTTTTGGAGTGATTGACTGGCCCCAAAACATGTTGGATAGATTAGATAGGAAAACAAGAAGGATGCTTTATGCTCACCAAATGATTTATAAAAATCAGTGCATACTAGGATTATATATTCCCTGTTCCGAAGGAAGGATGGGCCTCCTTAAAATTGATTACATGTATAGATCTGCAATCGTAGGACCACACATATTTGCTGACCTCACAAGACCCAAACATAGTGAAAGTTTTGAAACATGAGGAGAATTAATCTAAGATGACTTCTCTGCTTAATCTAGCAGAAGCATACTGGCGTCAAGCAGGAATGGAAATCAAACCAAAAGTAGATAAAAATCAGGCAACAGCTGAATGTGCTACAAAATGAAAGAATATAAGGTGAAGGACCAGATGAAAAGGCAAGAAATGTGGAAAATACATAAATATAGTTGCAAGTATAGAAAACTTCTGGATGAACCTCATGTTGATCAGGAATGAATGCAGGAATGGTTAAAGAGAGGCAGATTCAAATCAAGAGATGAAAGGTTAATATTGGCGGCCCAAGATAGTGGGCTGTGTACATGCTGGTTTAAAAAGTCCATTGAACATGTAGGAGAAAGACAAATGTAGGTTTTGTAAAACCAAATTGGAAACAGTTGCACACCGATTTGCTGTTTCTGACATACTAATGGTAGCAGGACTGTATACTGAAAGGCATAATAATGTGGCAAGATTGTTTCACTGGGGATTGTGCAAACATTATGGTATTGAAGCGGCTGAAAAACACTGGAAACATGAAATACAAAGCGTCATAGAAAATGATGAAGTTTACATCACATGGAATCATCCATTACCAACAATTCAAAAGATAGATGCTAGAAAACCAGATATAGTGGTCTATAAAAAGAAGACAAAAGTAGCATTGATCATTGAAATTGCCACACCCAGTGACTACAGTGTCCTGCGTACAGAGAGACACAAAGTCATAAAATATCAGGATTTGTAGGCAGAAATGAGAGCAATGTGGAAGAAAGATAACCAGACAGTCCCAATAGTAGTAGGAGCAATGGTTCTTATAAAATAGAATCTACAATCATATTTAGATATGTTACCAATACATGTAACTCCATACGAATTGCAGAAGGAGTCATTACTGGGCACATTGCAGATGCTGCGAAGAGCACTTCTGCTTGACATCAAAGATTGAAACAATAGTAATTTCATGAGCTTTAATTGTACTTTGACTTAGGAATGGTGTCCATTCCTGTCATGATATTAAAAACCTAAAAGATTTGGAAAAATTAAAAAAGAGAATGGTTAGTATCTAGAAACAAAAGGTCACTTGTGTCTTTTCGAACATGTTTTGTAAACCTCTCTTCATATCTATGGTCATGACATTGGTAATACAGATGGTTCTGTAGTCCCAAAACAAAGCTATAAATTCTATCTTGTGTGAAGTGACCACTTTGGTCCTCTGCAAGAACTTGTGGACAAACTCTGAAGAAAGCTGATATTTAAGCTGTTAGAGGAAGTAACTGGATGATAAATGCTACATCACAAAGTAAACCACCTGTGATGTTTTTGGGGCCCATGGAACTTTTGTCCATGATTGTGCTCAAACCTGTTTCAGTATGATCATAAAATATGAAGGCAGTTATCCTTAAAGCCTAATACAATAGTGGTCTTACTTTGCTGAGGTTCAGAAGTTCTGATACTGCTAATGTCTTGTGGTTTTGAATTTATTACATCACTGATGTGTAGGGCAGTACAGTAGTGTGTGCTACCTTCAACCTTCCATAGGTATTTGGAGAATACCATTTCCTCTCATTTTAACAACAAGCTTACAGTCATCGGAGGTTTTGGTTAATTGTAACTCTAATACTGGGGTCCTGATCTTGGAGCTAAATTTGTGTGCTAGGGTGTTGCTGATGCTAGTGGTCTGGTATTGATACTACCACAGATTTCTAGGGTACTACAGCACCGAATATTGCTTTGTTCCTTAGTTACACACTGTTGTTTTCCTTCCATTTTTTTTCCAAGTTAAACTAAAAGGAAACCTGATTTGAGTGGCCCAATAAACATAACTGTACTATGTACCAACATAAATTATATTACTGCTTTATAGATGTGTATGTACATGACTTTAATTGCTGAGGCTAGTCATCATCACCATCATCAACTCCCTTTTTACGATTTTCTACTTGGAGTTGGGGTGTTGTGTTAACTGTCACCATCTCTCTCTTGATTCAATGCCACACTCCTGCCTTCTTTGATACTCATGCCTGACTGTTGCAGATCTTCTCTCACACAATCCATCCACCTCTTTGCTGGATCCCCTCATTTCCTCTAACCTTCTTCCTGTCTGTCCCAAATTTTCGTCACCAGATTCTTTTGCTTTTCTGTAGTTGTGGCCAAAGCACTGTAATATGTTCTCTCTGATATTTTCTGCAATTGGAGCTACTTTGGCTTCTGCTCTTATGTCCTCATCTCTTCATCTGTCTCACAGTGTGCATACTAGCATTCTTCTCAGGCACTTTATTTCCATCACCTCTAGCTTTCTCATATGCTCTGCCTTTACTGCCCAGATTTCTGTACAATATAGAAGTACTGGTCGCACCAATGTTTTGTACACCTTACTTTTCATCTTCTTTGGCATTCTTCTGTCATATACTACACCTGGCACTCTATGCCAGTTGACTGCAACCCTTGTGAATCTAACTTTGACGTCTTCATTCAGAATTCCCTTCTCCTCAACCACCCTCCAGATACTTGAAGCTATTCATTTGTTACACTATCTTCCCTTCTATCTCAATTCTCAGCTTCTTCTGATTTCCCCAGTTTGCTGCCATTACCACTGTCTTATATGTACTTAGCTTCATCTCATGTGCCTTCAGCATTCCATTGCTCTATCCTTTGCTGGAGTTCTTGCTCAGAGTCTGCCTGTAATGCCACATCATGTGTATACATCAACTTTGTTGATCTGTCCCCTCCAAGCTGTTTCCTAGCATAGTCCATCACCAGTATGAAAAGCAATGGGCTTATAGCTGAAGCCTGGTGCACACCCATTCCCAATGGGAACCCCTTTGTGAGACTGAACACTGTTTGTGCTTTAGTCACTGAGTCTTTGTACATAGGCTGCACTTATTCTACCTCTAACTCTATCTGGGACTTTGAACCACCAGAGTACTGCCAAAATCCGCTTTCTTGGGACCTTGTCATATGCTTTCTCCAAGTCTAGGAATGCTCAGTTGGACTCTTTCCTCATCTCTAGCTTCTTCTCAAGTATCTGTCTCACTGCAAACATCAGGTCATTTATGATACATTCTGATCTGAATCTGAACTGCTCATCTCCCATCTTACTTTCTACTACTCTGCATACCCAGTCACCGTCTCCAGACCTTTCATGCAATGAGACAGGAGTTTGATACCTCTGTACTGCCCACAGTTGTGGATGTCCCCTTTGTTTTTGTACACTGGCATAAGAGCATGCTTATTCTCCAGTCATCTGGGTATGCCTTTCCCTCCACAATGCTGCGACTACCCTCAGGAGTTATTTCTCTTCTATCTCACTCAGTATCTTTATCATATCTGCTGTGACATCATCTGAACCTGCTGCTTTCCCTGACTTCATATTCCTTAGTGCTATTCTTACCTTTTCTAGGGCACCTCATCGTCTTCTCTCATTGTAGGCTGTGTCTGGGTCAGCAGCAGTACAGCTTCTGTGTGGTTTTCTTCATTTAGAAGCTGCTGGAAGTTCTCCTTCCATCTGCCTTTAAGAGCAGGTTGTTGCTGGCATCTATTTATCATTCTGTCTTTGCCTTGCAACCTGATATAGTTTCTTTGAGCTACTTAATCAGTCACGTTCCAGAAGCTGATAGGGTGCCTCTGGTGCCTTGTTCTTTACTATTCATAGGATCACAGGATCATAGGAAGTTTCTAGTCTATTGGCCCTGAGGCCCTTATAAGCCTAGCCAAGAGTTTAGCCCATATAAAGACAAATCAGCACCCGATGCCCCTGTCCAGCAGGGACATGGGTGGAATCCCAGAAATGTATTTTCTATTTCCCATCCAGTTATCCAGGTTGCACTTAAAATTGGGTAAAGAGGTACTCTACTTGATGTGGAAAGGGAGACTATTCTACAGATGGGGGAGTCTCTGGGACACACATCTGTCCCACCAACAAGTCCTATTAATGTCACAGACCATGTTGAGGCCATGTGTGCAGGTTACTTGAGTGGAGCTTGACGTGTGGATATGCAGCAGTCCCATCAAGGCGGGGTCTGAGATCACTTTGTATGCTAGACAGAGTTCACCTCTGAAAAGTCTGTATGAAACAGTGTAGAGGAATAGGGCTTTTAGCCTATCTGTGTATGGGAGATGTTTGAGGCCCTGGATTCTCCTGGTGAGGAACCTCTGTGGTCTCTTCAGCTGCTGCATGTGCTTTGCAAGGTACATGCCAAATGGGGCATTGTACTCAATAATGGGCCTTATAAGGGAAGAATACAGGGATGTTATGACCTCCTTGTCCCTGGAAGCGATACCCTTACTACTGAGTTGGGCCATTTAGAAAGCTTTCCATACAGTGGAAGCAACATGGTGGTCAAAAGTCAGGTTGCTATCAATCTGGGTGCCTAAATCCCTCACGACTGATTGCGTGCTTAGCACATTGCTATTAATGTGATAATTTGTGGGGACATCACTCTCCCCAAAGGGGATGATGATGCATTTTTTTGTAGTTAGCTTGAGGCCATGTTTCTGGCACTAGTCATTTGTTTGGGTGAGACCCTCTTGGAGGATGTCCGTGTCACTAGGAGAATTGATAACAGTGCCCAGCTTGCAGTCATCTGCAGACTTGGTCAGCCATAGCCCACTGGTTTTGGCCTGCACCACAGAAAAGTATATCCCAAATAACAGAGGCCCCAAGACCAAACCCTGGGGTTCACCACTTGACATGGGTTTACTGCTTGAAGTGGCTTCCCCTATTTTGATTAGATGGGCTCTATCAGTGAGCCAGTTAGCTACCCACCTGGTAACATATGGATTGATGCCTAGTTGAGAGAGTTTATCTATTATGCCCGAGTGGGGAATAGTGTGAAAGGCTTTGGCCAGGTCATGGTAGGCGGTGTGCACTGCCTTCCCCTCGTTCATGGCTTTGGTGATGGTCTCAAAAAAGTTGACCAAATTTAACAGACATAACCTCCCTTTGATGAAGCCAAACTTGTGTGGGATCGATTGTTTGGAGGTTTCCAATGTCCTTATTAATGAGGTCCATGCTAATCCATTCCATGACCTTGCAGATCAGGCTAGTTAGGCTGATGGGTCTATAATTTCCCAGGTCGGTGGATGCTCCACCTTTGTGTAAAGGGATGACAGTGGCTGTCCTCCACTCAGCTGGGACAAAGCTGGTACTCAGGCTTTGGTTGAATAGGGCACCTAATGGTGCTGCAAGTTACTGCCTGAGTTCATGTAGGATGCAGCCTGGGATATTATCGGATCCCATGGAGGCTGTATTTTTTGCCTTTGAGAGAACAGTGATGATCTGTTCCCTAGATATAAGGGGAAGGGGGCAGGTACTGGGAATGTCCTGATTTACTGATGGGGCGACAGAGGGGTGAAATTTTCACTGAATATGTCAGCCAGCAAGTTTGCTATATCTACGGCATTTGTATGTGTGCTGTCCTTGACCATCAGTTCTGAAGAGATGTGGGTGCTACCTTTGAGATTATGGACATATGTGAAGAAGGCCTTATGATTGTCTCTAGTAGATGTGGCCAATTTGGATTTGAAGTTTACTTTGGAGGATTTCACTAGTGCTCTTATTTGCTTGTTTAGGCTAAGAAGAGATTGCCTCCAGTTGGGCACCTGTTCCTTCTTGATCCTTTTTTGCTTTTGTTATAGAGTTTATTTATTGCAGATGTCCACCAGACAGGTTTACTCTTCCTTGTGGAGGATGATTTAGTCCTGTTAGGTATTCCTGATTTCATGCATCTATATAAATGTTCATATAGTAATTTGATATAGTTTTGGATACTGGTGCCAATTCCTAGAGAGGGGGAGGGAGCTGTGAATTTGTTTATACCATCCCTCTGGAGGCTGTAATCAGCTTCAGAGAAGTTTTTTTGTTTGACCCTAGCCAGAGGAGGGTCGGGGGAGATGGTGACTTTGAACGTGACTGCTTTATGGTCAGATCTTACAAGGGAGGATGATACTGCAGGGATGCTGCAGTGATTACTCATGTTGGTTAATACCAAGTCCAAGATATTATCACCTCTTGTGGGGGTATCAACTAGCTGTTCCAAAACATTGCATCTCCTTTCTTAGTGTCTTTGTTAGCCAACCAGTGTTCCTTCCTAGCCTTGTTTGTCCTTTCAATCTCCCACTTTTTCCTGCACTCCTTCTTTCTTTGGATGACTTCCTGGACTTTTGCATTCCACCACCAGCATTCCTTATGTACCTAGTTTTATTACCAGGCTCAGCCACATATCTGCTCTGTCGTCCTCACATATGCTGCTTTGAGGTGCTACCATTCTTCTTCATCTCTACCTATTTCCTCCTCTTGTTGGGATGCTAGAACACTGAGTAATTTTTTGAACAGTATTATTTTCTCTCCAGTCAACTTCCAAGTCTTCAGCCTGGTCTCTGTTGACCTTAGGGCCTTCTCTGACCATTGCTCGCAGCTGATTGTGGCAACCAGTGGTGTATGCTGTGGGTTGACTATTTCACTGGGGATGACTTTGCAATCAGTGATTCTACTACCCTTTCTTTACTAGGAGGAAGAATATCTGAGTTGCCAAACCTGTGTTGCATGTTGGGCACTCTTGTATGTGATTTTATGAACCATCTGTTGGCTACTATCAAACCATTTGCCAGACAGACATCTAGAATGGCCTCTCCTTCTTTATTCCTGTTGCCCCACCCATGTGGACCCAGGCAGCTTGCATATCTATTTGTCCTGATATGTGCATTCAGGTCACCCATTATCAACACCAATTCCTGTTGTCCTGCTGTATCTAGTAGGTCCTACAACTGCTGTCTAAATGCACTCTTTTCCTCATTATCACAACCCTGCTGTGGGAAATAGCTGAGATTATGAATACTGCCCTGTCATTAGGCTGGAGTCTGATTGCCATGAGTCTGTCATTAATTCTGATGATATCCCTCACTGCCTTTTGATGCCCCTCTCCAGCTATCCCAGACTGGGCAATAGATTACTGACCCAGGGCTACTAAGGGCAGATATACCCTCTCCACTGTTAGCATGTGTCTATGACATAGGTCTGAGTAGGCAGGGAGGGTCCTCAACCCAATTATCACTGGCAAATACCCATGCCCATTTGGCGACAATACTCAATATGACCATATCATCTAGAGACATATTTTACACCGCCAAGTGGCTAGCCCTGCCGTGGCATACAGTCTGTGATCCATGTTCTCCTATCTTGAGGATACTGTGCACCACAGTAAATGCCCAAATCTATTGGTCTGTACAGCTCTCCCAACTATAAGGCACCATGTAGAGTCTGTGCTGCTTGCCCACAGCTCCATTCATTGATGAGTTTGAGATGGAAACACTTAGCATATTGTTCAGAGGTGGAAGGAACCCCACAGAGACACAGGGAGAACAGGGATACGGCGTTGGCCAGAGGTCAGGATCGAACCTTCTACCTTGCACATGGGAAGCGAAGACCTTAATCATTATGGCAATTGGTCTTCTAGACTAGTAATAATTTATTTTCATTCTTATCTTGTTTTACTTTTAATGTTTTGTGAATGATTTGTTAAAATTTGATCATTTCATTGGTTAATTCGTTGCACTAATTTTTATTTATAAATTGCTTTTGCAAAGCACCGCAATAGCCTTGTCTTAATTCTTTATCTTGTAACTAGTCTGGGACTGAAAAAGGGAGGAAGTGGACCAGTCAGCCCACAGCATAAACCACTGTTTGCCACAATCATCTTTAAGCAGTGGTCAAAGAAGACCCTGAGGTCAACAGAGACAAGGCTGAAGACCTGGAAACTGACTGGAGAAAAAGCACAGGAGTTCAAAGAATTACTCAGGGCTCTAGCACCTCCATAAGAATAGGAAATAGGTAGGGTTGAAAAAGAATGGCAGACCCACAAAACAGCATTTGTGAGCACTATAGAACAAATATGCTGCCAAGCCAGATATGGAAATATGGTACATAAGGAAAAGTGGTGGTGGTAATCAGAAGTCCAGGAAGTCATCAAAAGAAAGAATTAGTGCAGGTAAAAGTGGGAGATAGAAAAGGCAGGCCAAACTAAGAAGGAATACTGTTTGGCTAACAAACAGGCTAAGAGAACAGTTGCAATAGCAAAGAACAAGGCATCCGAGGCACTCTACCAGCTTCTGGAAAGTGACTCAGTAGATGGCACAAAGAAACTATATCAGGTTGCAAGGCAAAGACAGAAAGTTGAAGACCCTTCAAAAGGATTCCAGCAACAACCTACTCACCAGTCCACAGGACATCAAAGACAGATAGAAGGAGTACTTCAAGCAGCTTCTGAATGAAGAAAATCTGACATAATTTGTCCTGCCCCAGACAAAGACTATGATGAAAGAAAAGGACAAGCCCACCCTAGGAGAAGCGAGGTTTCAAACTCCTGTCACATTGCGTGAAAGACCTTGAGAGAATGACTGATAAAAAAATACGCAGAGTTGTAGAAAGTAAGATAGGAGATGTGCAGTTCAGGTTCAGATCAAGAAGCAGCACAATCAATCCAATGTTTGCCATGAGACAAATAGTTGAGAAGAAGCTAGAGATGAGGCAATAGTAAAACTGGCCATTCCTCGACTTGGAGAAAGCATATGAAAAGGTTCCAATACAGCTGATTTGGGCAGTCCTGCAGTGGTTTGAGGTCCCAGAAACATTGATATAATTAGGGTAGACTATATACAAGGACCCAGTGACTCAAGTGTGAACAGTATTTTGTCTCACAGAGGGGTTCCCAGTAGGAGTAGGGGTGCATTAGGGTTCATATCTGAGCCCACTGCTATGGATACTGATGATGGAATACATCAGCAAACAGGTTATAGGGGTTAGATCAATAAATTTACTGTATGCAGATGATTCAAAAGATTCAAAGATTCAAAGAAACTTTATTGCCATTTAGAACCACACAAGTGCAGCCTAAACAAAATTACAAATGTCAGCTCATGAGAGAAATGCAGTGCAAAAAACGTAGACACAGCGGTATCAAAGAATAACATAAGAAAGATAATAACACGTATGACATGCAAGAGGTAGTTCACATTACATAAACACATTCAATACCCATTATCCAATGATAAATAATAAATAAATGCCCACCATCAAACCCCTACACTGTTAGGATAGAAAATAAATAGAGACTAGTAAATAGCAGCTGTTTAGTTACAATATTGCACTTGTTAACCTTAGATGTGACTCAGTATGGCCATCATATTGCATAATAGTAATGCTGGCAGTAATTGCTCAGAGCAGCAGGATTAAATGAAAAAAGAGGCTTCAACGTATAAAGTATTATGGTTGGTGTCTGTATTAATAAGTCTCACAGCTGTAGGAAACAAACTGTCCCTGAGTCTGGTAGTCCTACAACGGAAGCTGCAGTACCTCCTTCCAGACGCAAGTTGTGAGAACCAGTTGTGGGCCGGATGGGTTAAATCAGCAAGTATTTTATAAGTTCTCTTTCTTGCTCTTGTAAAGAAAAGCTCCTGAATAGAAGAGAGGTTTGTGTCCAAGATTTTCTCAACCACTATCACCGCCCTCTGTAGTTTCTTCTTCTCAGCAGCTGTGCAGTTGTTGAACCATGTTATGAAGTTGCTAGTGAGGATGTTCTTGATAGCTCCCCTGTAAAAAGTGGTAAGAGCAGACAGTGGGAGCCTGGCCTTTTTGAGCTTTCTCAGGAGGTGAAGCCTCTGCTGAGCCTTCTTGACTATATAGCCGGAATTAACAGTCCAGAAGAGGTCATCTGAGATGTGAAAGCCCAGGAACTTGGTTGTTTTGACTTTCTCTACTAACTCCCCTTTGATAGTGAGTGGTTGGTGAACTGTTGCCTTTCTCCTGAAGTCCATAATCATTTCTTTGGTCTTATTAACATTCAGGTCCAGATTGTTCCTGTCACACCAGGCAGTTCAAGTGTTCACCTTATCCCTGTAGTTATGTTCATTCCCACCACTAATGAGACCCATGACTGTGGTATCATGAGCAAATTGTATAATATGGTTTGACTTATATTTTGCAGTGCAGTCATGGGTGATGATGGTGAAGAGCAAGGGGCTGAGCACACAACTTTGGGGAACACCAGTATTCAGGACTATGCACTGAGAGGTGTTGTTTCCAGACCTTGTCCACTGGGGTCTACCAATCAGAAAGTCAAGAGTCCAGTTACATCGGTGTTTGTTTATCCCCTAAACATCAAAGTCTAATAAATGCGACAAATCAATTATGCAAATGTTCTCCCTGGGAAAAAAATTAGCTTGGCTGTCATCGGGGATTTGCCCTTTTCCCTGATACAGAGCGATCTCGGAGTTGGTATATTTAGTTGGGGAGGCATAGATCCTCACGTTGGGATGGTGTGTGGAGGGCAAAGCCCCCCACTTGATTAGGGTTTTACAGGTTTTTTGTTTTTTTGTTGGCCACATGAATTGTTTCCCTGGGAAAAAAATTGCATAATTGGCCTATTGTGTTTATTAGACTTCGACGTTTAGGTGTCGATGTTTTGGCATTCGACAACCTAAGAATTCGAAGATCTAATATAGACCCTTTGGCATCTACTTCTTTAGGTAAAGGCTAAGATCCTTTGGCTGACCAAGTATGCAGATGACTGCAAGCATCTTACAAGAGAGTTTAACACAGACAAATGACTGCTGCCAAAATTATTGATTAAAGCGCAATGCCAAGAAATACATTATAGTGTGTTTTGAGAAAACTGCCATCCAGGCTAATTACTCCCTCAATAAGATACCCCTAACAGCTGATCTGGTATTCAGGGATCTGGGAACATATGTAGTCAGTAATCTGGACTTTGACCAACATGTGTCCAAGTTAGTAAGAAAACCATTTTATATCGCCCAACTTATAAGTTAGGGCATATGATCATAGGAGGTTACTAGGCTAATGGCCCTGGGGCCCTTACAAGCTTAGCCAAGAGTTTATCCCCAAAAAAGAAATCTCAGTCATCGCATGTCACTCCTGAGAATGAAGGAAAAGGGTGGAACTCCTGGGACAAATTTGTGGTTTCCCATCCACTCATCAAGGTTGCACTTGAAGAGGGTCAGCGAGATACTCTGACATGTATGGGAAGTCTATTCCAGAAATGGGGCTGCCTCTGTGAGACAAAACTGTCTGTCCAGCAGGTTTTGTTGATGCTGCATATTAGATTTAGGCCTATTGAGCAGGTTATATGTGAGAAGTTAGACTTATGGATATGAAGCATCTCTAGTAGAGCAGGGTCTGATATTGCCTTGTAGGCGAGATACAGATCACCTCTGAGCAATCTGTATGATACCGAGTAGACTGATAGTGATTTAAGCCTGTCCATATAGGACAGGTGTGGATTTTCTTTCTGAGGTATTTCTGTGGCCTTTCCAGTTGGTGCAGGTGTTTGGAGAAGTACATACCAAATGGGGCATTATACTCAATTATAGGCCTAATAAGGGAGGAGTACAGAGAGGTAATAACCTCTTTTTTCTAGTTGCAATCCCTTTACTTATGAGATGAACTAAGTAAAAGGCTTTTCTGACCCCTGCTGCTACATAGGTTCATAGGTAGGTACTAGGCTATCGGCCCAAGGCCCGAAATAAGCCTAGCCAACAAGGTTCCCTGGCTTACGCCACCCAAGAAAGTTATTTTCCTGTGCCCCTGTCGAGCAGAGTCATAGAAGTGATCTCTGGGGTGTATTTCCTATTTCCCATCCACTCATCAAGATTTTTCTTGAAGAGTGCTAATGAGGAACTTTGCTTGACATAGCTGGGTAGCTTGTTCCAGAGTATGGGAAGTCCCTGGGACAGGAATCTATCCCTCCAGCATGTCCTGTTTATTGTGGTGACAAGGTTTAGGTCCCTAGAGCATGTAGCTTGGAGGGATTGGGATTTCTTTAGGTGTAGCATGTCCAACAGCTCTGGGTTTGACATAGCTTTATATGTTAGGCAGAGATCACATCGGAGTAGGTGATATGCTACGGAGTAAATCTGGAGTTTTTTTAGACGGTCAGTGTAGGGCATCTGTTTGAGGCCAGTAATCCTCTTTGTGAGGTACTTCTGTGGCCTTTCCAGCTGCTGCAAATATCTTGTGAGGTGCATTCCAAAAGGGGCATTGTACTCTGTAATGGGTCTAATGAGTGTCGAGTAGAGGGGAACAATGTCCTCTTTTTTCCTGGATGAGAACCCTTTTGTGATGAGGTGTGCCACGTCAAAGGATTTCCTGACTACTGTGGCAATGTGATTATCAAAGGAGAGATTACTATCCACCTGGGACTCAAGGTCTCTTATCACACATTCAGCATTAAGTAGACTGCTGCCTATGTGGTAGTTCATAGTTACAGAGTTTTTACCAAAGGGGATGACAATGCACTTTTTGGCATTGAGCTTGAGGCCATGGCTGTGACATCAGGCATCTGTCTCAGTGAGACATTTCTGTAGGATGTTCACATCATTTGGGGACTCGACTAGGGCTCCTAGTTTGCAATCATCTGCGGACTTCATTAGCCACAGGCCTTCTGAGTTAGCCTGTACTTCCAAGAAGTACATACAAAACAGGAGAGATCCCAGGACTGAACCCTGTGGTCGAATGTGAAATTGTTGTCAACCTGAGTGCCCAGGTCTCTTGCCACAGGTTGTGTGCTAAGAGGTTGCAGTTAATGTGATAATCAGTAAGAGCCATGTTTCTGATGAATGGTATGACAATACATTTTTTGTGTTAAACTTAAGGACATGACTTTGGCACAAGTCATTTGTTGCTGTGAGATGCTCACTCATTTGGGGAGTCAATGACAGCACCCAACTTGCAGTCATCCACAAACTTGGTCAGCCACAGGCCCTTTGTCTTTGCCTGGACCTCTGAGAAGTAGATGTCAAACAGTAGGGGCCCCAGGACAGATCCCTGGGGAACACCACTAGGGACAGGTCTGTTGTAGGTGGTGGTGGTGCGTATTTTGACGTTGTGGGTTCTATCAGTGAGACAGTTGGCCACCCACCTGACGAGATAGGGATTTATGCCAAGTTGAGTTAGCTGTGTCAAAGGCCTTGACCAAGTCAAGATAAGCTGTATGTACTGACTTTCCCTCATCCAGGGTCTTGGTGACAGTCAAAGAAGTCAACTAGGTTCAACAGGCAAGATCTGCTCATGATGAATCCGAACTGTGTGGAGTTAAGTGCTTGGAGATTGCCTATATCCTTGTTTATGGGATCCATAATAATACGCTGCATGGTTTTACAGATAAGACTTGTCAAGCTAATGGGGCAATAGTTACCTGGGTCAGTAGTGGCACCACCTTTGTGCAAGGGGATGACAATGGCAGTTCTCCACTCTGCTGGAATAAAACCTATAATTTGTCTGTGGTTGAATACGGTGCTCAATGGCGAAGCTAGTTCTTGCTGCAGATGGTGCAGAATACAGCCTGGGATACTATCAGGTCCCATGGAAGCTGTGTTCTTTGCCTTGGATAGGGCCTTTAACACTTGATCTATGGAGATGTGAGGTGTGGGTCAAGTATCGGGGATGTCAATTGGGCCTTTGGGGGCGCCTGGGGGGTGACGTTTGTGCTGAACCTATCAACTAGCAGGTTGACTAAGTCAACAGGATCAGTGTAAGTGGTATCGTTAAGTACTAATTCAGAACAAACCTGGGCTTTGCCATGAAGGTTCCTAACATAGCTGAAGAAGGCTTCCCTTTGTTTTGGAGGCTAGTTTCAATTCACAATTGGCTTTGGAGGTTTTCACTAGTGATCTAATTTGCTTGTTGAGGCTGAGGAGGGAGTTTTTCCAATTTGGAATTTGTTCCTTTTTACCCTTGGACAACAGTTTCTTCCTCTTGTTGTAAAGCCTGTTGATAGAGGATGTCCACCAGATAGGTTTGTGTTTCCTTGAGGAGTAGGTTTTAATTCTATTTGGTATGGCTGAATCCATGCAGTTGTACAGGTGCTTGTCTACTGCATTGGTGTACTGTTCAGCATAGTTGTCTGCATCTTCTGAGGGGGGTGGTGGTGGTGTGAAGCTACTGATACCCTCCCTTAGGTGGTTGTAGTCAGCTTTGGAGAAGTTTTTTAGCCTGGTTATGGCTGGGGGGGGTTGGGTAGGATAGAAACTTCGAATGAGACAGACCGATGTTCTGATCTCACCAGGGAAGACCATACTATGGGAGTGGTGAAGCAGTCACCCATTTTGGTGAGAACCAAGTCCAGAATTTTATCTCACCTTGTGGGGGATGAGACGAGCTGGTCTAGTGCATTAGAATTGATGAAGTCAATGAATCATTGGGTGCAGGAATAGTTCACCCGGTCTATGGTGGTGTAGTTGAAGTCACCAAGGATCAGGGTGTTAGGGGTACCTTGATGGAGTCAAGTAGGTCCCGGTAGGAGGAGTAAGTGTCCTAAGTCATGGAGGGGGGGGGGCTATAGCTGGTTATAACTTGGATGGGTGTCTTGCCAGCTGTCAGTTGCACCTGGAGTAATTCCAGTGCATCATGCTGGCAAACCTGTCTGGAGGTGTGCCTGTTCTTAATGAAGATAGACTCCACCACACTTAGTCTTTCCAACCTCATTTTGGGGTCAGAAGGTGAGGAATGAGGTATAGCCTGGTAAGGCAGGGGTGCTCTCTGTAGCCGTGAACCAAGTTTCCATGACCGCTCAGACACTGGTATCTTCCAGTGTGAGGAGAGCCTCCCATGAGTGCATTTTTAGGTTAAGGTTTCTAGCATTAAACAGCATGATCTTCAATTTGCTTTTTGACAGATTTTTTATGTTGGAAGATTTGTCTTTGGGACATAGCCTAAAAAAGGCACAATGGGGGAAGCAAGAACCTTGGCCAGGATCCAGAACCCCAGGGGTGACAAGTGGAGGCCATCTCTGGCAAAGCATCGAGGCCTGTCAACCATGTCATCCCAGGCAGACAGATATTAGATCCCCTTGGAAAGACACCAGAAATTAAGCCAATTGTTGAAATCAATTATTTTTTGTTGGTACTGTGGCTTCATTCTTGATGAAGGTAGGATGCTGCTTAGGGCTAGGGTCATACCTGCCTGGGACACATACATTAAGAGCTCAATCATGTCTCTCTTTGTATAGTCCATGGAGGTATGTTTGAAGTCATTCACACCACCATGGACAATGAGAGAGTCATACTTGTACCTGTTGTGGCAAGACTTAAGTGCGTGTGTGATGTGGTGGATTCTATAACCTGACAGACAACAGACCATGACCTTCTCCTTGTCGAGCCTGGTGAGGGGGACATAAGTGTGTCTCACTACTGAGTCGCCATTTTGAGCATGGCATTCCGGTGCAAGGAAGTCATAGTGCCACTTTATTCAGCTCATATCAGACTCATCATTGAGTATAATGCCCCCTTTGGCATGTACCTGAACAGACATATGCAACAGCTGGAATACCTACAAAGGCCCTTTTCCAGGATAATCCAACACATTGTCCTATACTGATTGCCTTAAAACTCTATCTCTATACTAAGTCGCTTAAAGGTTACTAAGAAGTAATCTGTGCCTGGCATACAATGCATGTCAGATCCAGCACATCTGCAAAATGAACAGCATCAGAACTACAATATCCAAAGATTAAAATTTTGCTTGTGGCATAAATAAGACATGTTGGCAAAACAGATATGTGTCTCAGAGGATCACCATACTCTGAAACAGGCTTCCCATCCATGTAAAGCAGAGTCCATCCATAACCCTACTTAACAACAACCTTGATCAATGGATGGGAAATAGGAAATTCACCCCAGGTCTGTCCCCCATGTCTCTGACAGACACAGCTGGGTAATAACTATGCCCAAACTAACATATCAGCACACATAACCTTTTGAAACTTCCTAACATCCACCCTCCTAATAAATGCCTTTGATATAGAGAGACACAGTTGTGAGGCTAGACTTATAAAGGGCCTGGTGTTCATTAGCCTAGTATATACCTATGAACCTAAGAACCCCACTGGGTCAGCTGGTCACCCTTCCACCTCTGCAGGTTGTCATACATGTGCTGATACTGCTGTGCTGAGTAAGGTATCCCTGTCAGGGATTACATGTGGTCCCCTGCCAGATGTCAATTTTTTCCATTCTGTGCCAGCTTCCTTGTGCTGCAGCTTCTGCAGGTATGATTTCTTCAAAAGGTAGACCATAATTTTGGTCTTCTCATCTGACTGGTTGTGCTTGGTGCAAAACCCCAAACTTTTACAGCTGCTGCCATTCTATGCAGTACCAGAATAAAACTGAAGAATTTAAGTGCAGGACAGAGGATCAGAGCATGTGAACAACACACTCTGATGTGTGACATCAGCATACCCAACCCATGCAACCATATCAGGTTGTTAACCATGGAAGTGATAGCAATGTCAGGTTTGGATTACTAATTGTACTAAAGCAGTCACATATACATCCAGTGTTATTTTCATCATTATACCTTATTTTGCTCAGTGATCAGTCCATCAGTTTAATATGCTTTTCAGTGTTTATTTCTTTATGCAGAGGAATGTCCTGCCTCAGATTCACGAATGTCATTAATGTGGTGACACAAGTTATGGCTACATGACCTTAAAACTATTGTTGGTTGTGTTCTTTTCATAATTACGTTGTAAACACATTACATTAATAACATGTTTAAATTAGTTTTCTGGGTTCATTCAAAGTATGTCAGTGTTATTAAGTGACAAGGTGTGGAATAGATTGATGGATGCTTGTGGAGTGGAGTTCAGTACACTCCAATGTAAATATTAAATCACTGTAGATACATATTCCAGTTCTATAGCATACTTATATATGATAGAGAAACCCCCAACATGGGGGTTGGGGGGTTGGCATAAGGGTTAAGCTGTTTAACTCACAGACACAAGATACAAGTTTTGGTTTTCATCTTTGGGAAAACTGGCTAGGTTTAAAATGGCCTGTAAGGGTGGCTAATGTTGTATTAACCTATGAACTTATGAAATGTTATGAGCTGCTCCATGGTCCCACACTCAGTGCTGCTCAACATAGCTCATCAATGACTATTCTAAGTCATTTAGTGCCTATAGTATCAAATTCAAATACACCAGTATGTAAGACTGTGATTCATAAACATCAGCTCTACTAAGCTTCATTTGCATAAAAGTGTATAAATGGGCTAGAGTCCCTGCCAATAGTCACATAGCCAACATTTAACTGTGTTCTGCTAAGCTCAGCAGTGACTGACTAGTTACAATAAGTAACCAATTCTTAAACTTAAAAATTAAAGGAAAATATGGAAATTCAGTTCAGTGAACAATGTTACAGAAACTTATTGGTTTTAAGGTAAGGTGAAGTTTATATGCAATTGATGTCAATCGCAGGAATGGTATAATGTGAAGTGTCATTTATTGCCTGTACATAATTGGATGTGTAATGCGTAAAGGTAAAGGAAGGGAACATTGGACTTTTTTATTTTGTGCTGATCAGGTTCTGAGAACTACATCATAATGGAAATGATAGATGCCTACACTGGTGCTTTCATTTATTGCTGATGCTGCACAACATACTGGTGGAAAAGGTTAACAGTACAAGGAATAGAAATATGTGTGGAAGTCAGTGCTACTTTATTACATTGAAAATGGAATTTTATCTGCTGTTACAATTGTGTCATCCCCATGCTGCGCCATTTATCAAGGAGTTTGAATCCTCACCACTGACACTGGAGAGGGACATTCAGTTGGAATACAAATGGATACACTCAATATAAATGCAGACATCTCTGCATCAAGCATAATTTCCCTTAAGAGCACACAGACAACACAGTTAATCTGGGGTCTGGATTTCTTTATATCTGTCTCCCTCCAGAGCCCCAGTAAGGCTCCCCACTAGCATATGTTTAAGCCCTTAGCTGACTGTCCAAGCCAAGTCCTCCAGCACCTTCTCTGTGAAAACACTGCTTTGTGCCCCTGCTCCAAGTAGCTGACGCACACACACTTTGAGATTTGATTTTCACACACCCCTGGGAAAGGCTGGAACTGATTTACCCACTGTGCCCCCTTCTTCCCAGACTATAAGGTAGTTATCACTGCCCCCAGACACTACAAAGCCAGCTACCTTAAGGATCTTGCAAGGGTACCCAACTATATTGAGTGGAATTAATATTAATACAAATGGTAATGTTGACCAAACAGACAGGCTTCAGGAGTGGCCACAGTGTCACCAATAGATATAAGTACTCTCTAAGGTTAAGATATTCTCTAAAGGACCAGTCACAATGAAACGTTTAACTATATTTAATAATAAATAATAAAAGAAGAAGAAAATATGAATTCTCTATTTACAATAAACACCAGAGTTTCAATCACAGGAAATATTAAAAATAACACAGTGGGAAAGATTCGCACAGTTAGAGAAAAAACAATACTTAAATATTCTCTTGCTATATTTGCCTGAGTGATCTAGAGAATTACTCTTCCTACTTACCTAATAGAGAAGGGCAAGATGAAGTAGGTGATGCATCCTTCTATGTCAGATTCCAATAAACAGACTGCTCTGAGATTTCAGTCTCAGCTAATATTAAAACATTATTTCTGTACAGAATGACATCACATACATCTGGTCATCTGACTTCTGGTTCCCATACAATCTCCTATTGCTAGAATCTGCCTAGATTTAGCACCTACATGTCAATAATACACACACAAGAGCATTGCTCAGATCTGGTGCAACTTCTGGAAGTCATAAAACAATTACGAACTTCTAATCCTAGGATCAGAGGATCATAAGAAGCTACTAGGCGAATGGCACTAGGGCCCTTACAAGCCTAGTCAAGTTCTACACTTATTTCCATGATCAGCACCTATTGTCCCTGTCCAAGAGGGACACGGGTGGAAGAGGGAGACAGGTGGAACCCCGGGGGTGAATTTACCCATCCAGATATGGAAATGGAAATTTCCAGAAATGGATTTTTCATCCAGATTGCATTTGAAGAGGGCCAATGAAGTGCTCTGTTTAACACAAAGTTGGAGTCTATTCCAAAGGTGTGGTAACCTCTGGGAGACAAATTTGTCCCTCCAGCAGGTTCTACTAGTGTCACATACCAGGTTAAGGTCTTTAGAGCTAGTAACCTATGTACCATTTGATGTGCGGATATGCAGCATTTCCAATAAAGCAGGGTCAGAGATTGCCTTATATGCAAAGCAGACTGTAGTCTGTATGAAACAGAATAACGTGACAATAATTTCAGATGATCCACATAGGACAGATGCTGAAGACCATGAATTTTCCTTGTGAGGAACCTTTGTGGTCTCTCCAATTGCTGCATGTGTTTGGAAAGGTGCATACCAAAAGAGGTGTTGTACTCAGTTATTGGCCTGATGAGGAAAGAGTACAGGCAGGTTATAACTTCTTTTTTTCCGGAGGCAATGCCCTTACTTATGAGATGAGCAATATAGAATTCTCTTTTTACCAATGTGGAGACATGGTGATCAAAGGTAAGGTTGCTGTCAACTTGTGTGACCAGGTCTTTCACCACTGAGTGTGTACTTAGGGTGTTGCTATTGATGTGTTAGTTAGCAGGAACATCACTTTTATCAAAAGGGATGGTAATACATTTTTTTGCATTGCGTTTAAATCCATGACTTTGGCACCAATCATTTGTTTGTGTAAGACCTTCTTGCAGAATGTTGACATAATTTGGAGATTCTATGACCGCTCCCACTTTGCAGTCATCAGCAAACTTTGTCAGCCACAGACGTTTAGTTTTTGCTTGTACTTTGGAGAAAGAGATTTCAAACAGTAGAGGTTCCAAGAATGATCAATGTGGAACACCACTGTTGGAGGTGGATTCCCCAATTTTTACTATATGTGTTCTACTGGTGAGCTAGTTAGCAAACCATCTAAAAATATAATGGTTGATACCTAGCTGGGTGAGTTTGTCAATGATGCCTGAGTAGGGAATTGTGTCAAAAGTCTTGGCTAAGTCTAGGTAGGCTGTATACACAGATTTTCCCTCGTCCAAGGCCTTGGTCACTGTCTCGAAGAAGTCCATCAGGTTTAACAGGCATGATCTCTGTTTGACAAATCCAAACTGAGAAGAGTCAAGTGTTTGGAGATTGCCTGTATCTTTGTTGATAAGTTTCATGATGATTTGCTCTGTGGCCTTGCAGATAAGGCTAGTCAGGCTAATAAGTCTATAGTTCCCAGGGTCAGTGGAAGCACCTCCTTTGTACAAGGGAATAACAATGGCCATTTTCCTTTCAGATGGGATGAAGCCGGTGCTTAGGCTATGACTGAAAGGAGTATTCAGTGGTTTTGATAATTCTTGTTGGAGCCCATGTAGGACGTAGCCTGGGATGTTATCAATTCCATAGATGCTGTGTTTTTGGCCTTAGAGAGGGTGTTTACAACTTGCTCTTTAGAGATACAATGTAGGGGACAGGTGGTAGGGATCTCATGGGATACGTGTGGTGAGGACAGGGGAGTTAAGTTTTCACAGAACCTGTCAGCCAACAGGTTAGCTATGTCCACAGGCTCAGTATATGTGGTATCAAGTGCCAGTTTGGCACAAATCTGGGCCTTTCCTTTTAGGTTATGGATGTAACTAAAGACTTCCATATGTTTATCCTTAGTTGAGGAAGCTAATTTGGATTTGTAGTTTGCTTGTTTAAGCTGATGAGGGAGTGTTTTCAGTTTAGGACTTGCTCCCTCTTACTCTTAGACAGCAATTTCTTCCTCTTATTGTAAAGCCTGCTAGTGGCAGTTGTCCACCAGTTAGGTTTGCTCTTCCTTGAAGAGCTTATTTTGGTCCTATCAGGTATGGCTGAGTCAATGCAGTTATACAGGTGTTTGTATAAAGCATTGGAATAGAACTTGGCATAGTTGCCAGGTCCATCTGAGGAGGGAGGTGCAGTGAAGCTATTTATACCATTCAGTAAGAGGTTATAATCTGGTTTGGAGAAGTTTTTTAGTTTAGTTGCTGCTTGGGGGGGGGGGGGGACACAGGTGTGATAGTTACTTTAAATGAGACTAATTTATGGTCAGATCTCATCAGGGAAGACGTCACAGTAGGGGTGTTACAGTGGTCCCCCATATTGATAAGCACCAGATCCAGGTTTTTGGAACCCTTTGAGGAGGTGTCAACCATCTGGTCCAGGGCATTGGAGTTAAAGAATTTGAGGAACATTTGGGCAAGTGAGTCTGACCACGAGTAGTTTACCCATTCAGTGGATGGGTAGTTAAATTTGCCTAAAGTCATGGCATTCAGACATATCTTGATAGACTCAGAGTGGGTGACCTCCTACAGAGACTAACAAACCATGCTTCTTACAGACATTGCTTCTCTGTGTTCATTAAAAACTGTGAGATAACATCTTTATGACCTAGGCCCAGTAATTTAATTTCTTACTATTATTTTAGCTGGATCTGGGCTTAACCTCTTCTCTTCCAGTACTCTCTGTTAACATACATATATTTAATTCAGTTACAATACAGACAGGACTCATTGTTGTACATTTGTAAAACAAGCAACTTTACAAATCCATTTTTGACACAAGCATCTATACAAATCAGTTTGATATTCAAATAACATATAATTCTTTACTAAATTCCAGCTAGCTGTGCTGGTATATGTTACACATCCACTGCCCTGCTTCTCCTGGAATAGCTGTCAATACCTCACATTATCACAACAATAATGCAATACATTTATTACAGCTGTTGTATTCATTCCCTATGTTAATGCTGGTATGCTTTTGCTGTGAGCTTAGGTTTCATGGTTCTTTCTTTATGTTTCTGTAAGAATGTTTTGGCAAGGGACTTAAGTGTCAAGACTGTCAATGTGTAGTAAGGCACTGACTTTGGAGGATACTTTAAGTGCTTTACTGCAGGGCTGATGAAAGTGTTTCATATCACTATGTGTACTTACTACTTAGGTATAATGTTTCAGGTGAATTCATGATGTAACAAAAGGGATCCATGGATCTAGACAGAGGAAAGACAACTTCAGCCCTGAAGAGAACCACATCCTCATAGGGATCTCAGGGAATAGAGCAAGCACCCATTGGGGGGGCAAGTGGCTTTGGATATAAATGCATTTGGGGAAGGAACAACACATTGACACAGTGCAGAAAAAGGGCTAACTACCTGATGAGATGAGGCAGAGCAAGGTCTAGGTATAATGCAGTTGTAATAGCTGTACTGGTGGTTACCTCCTACTTTGATCCCTTTAACAGTAAATGAGGAATACTTTCTCTCCATATGAGGAGATAATTACAACACTGATGACAATGCCACAGGCATATTCAGAGGTGTTATGGACACTGGAAATTACTGACCTCAGCAACACCCACAGTCAACCAGTCAGGAAGGTTAGTGCATCCTTGATGGCAAAAATCACTTAATGAGAATTACTGTTGAAGATAACTGTGTACATTTAACACATGACATTTCTTATCAATAGGTGAACCCTCCATCTGTGCCCTTCAGGAAAGTGGCCAGAGTGTGCATGCTAAGTGTCCCACATACCTAATTATACAAAATTAATTTCCAAGGTCTCCATAACAATGCCATGAAGTACTTCTTCACAGGGTCAGCAGCATTTCCACTTTGCCAGCACATCTGGAATATGTTCACAGCAGAATGGCTGCTGTTAATGATAACATAACAGTTATTTCTGATCCAGCCTAAAGACAGTGTCACACAGTTAGCAAGTGTAAATGCAAAATCACACACCCCACAGCTAGTACATAACTGCAATTAGTGACACAGACTAAAACAGTCAAGGCAGTAAAAGGAGGGACCTCATGTAGCTCAACACCAGTTTTTGCTCAACCACAGGAAAACCTTTCAGGTATGATCTCAAAGGTAGCAGAGTCCACTGTAACACTTATGCAAATGGGTACCAAGTACAGGCACAGGCACATATCACAGCTAGTTCCAGATACATGACAAGCACTGGCTGCCCAGCAGATGTGCTAAGACATTGGTCAGGCTCACTCTATTGCCACATATAGTCATCTAGAGGTGGTTAGAGCACTGCAGGGTGTATGTGAAGATTTCCATCAGTACATGTAAATGGCAGAGAATAGTAATAATGTCATGATCACACTCATGCACAGTATGGTGGCACACACAGCAGCCATATCTGCCTGCATGTGCATGCTAGTCAGGTTCTACCAGAGTCACGTAGGAAACAATAGTGGATGGAGTATTGTCCAGACATGTCACAGAGCAGTACATCACACACCAAAAAACTCTCAGGAAAAGAAAAGTACAGGAAAAAGTGGGGGGGGGGGATGAAATCCAAAGAAAGGCAGGTAGACATTGTCAGCATTCAACTACAAATGGCAGAATCTGACATTTGGGGGCTCAGTTGCGAGTAGGTCACTTCATTACAGCAAATCAGCATCAAGCTACATGATAGCACTTCCTCATGATTACAGGCACCATCACCCACACCATTCTTATAGGACACTGTGTAGACACATTCAACCCTTTGTACATCAGGGAGCACAGTACAACTACAAAAATATCACATGGGACAGTTCAGCGATGTATTCAACTTGAGTAATGCCACTAATGAAAGGAAATAGAAAAAAAATGGAGGGGGGATCTGCAGAAGCTAATGTAGAAGAGCATTAAAGCCCTGTTCAACAGCATGTGTTTGACTTGAATAATGTTAATGCTTACAACAACACAAAAGATAAAAGTTAAAAATTAAAAAAGGGGAGGCGAATCTGAAAAATGCAATGTAGAACAGCATTAAGGACCTATACAGAACAATTTCTTTGAAATGAGTAATGTTATTGCTTAAAATGACATGAAACATGAAAAAAAAATAAATAGAGGTGGATCAGCAGACTGCAATGCAGAATAGTACTAACGGACTTACACACAAGGGAAATGAATGATTAAAGAATAACACAAATCCTGGCAGCAACACTAGCACTGCTGTCACTTCATCCTCAGTACTGCACAAATGAAGAGTGCTGCTATTTCCAGTGACAGAAGTGTGTCTATGACAGATCTGATTATGATAAAGTGCAGTACCTTAATAGATGAAAAATATTTATCTATCAGAAATTGTGCAGAAACATTATAGCATACCATCAAAAGTATTATAATGCAGTTTTCCTTTCCATTGGAAGGGAATTCATCCGGTAAACTGCAAGGTGGAATACAGCAACAATACATGGTAAAATATACACATTTCTTCCAGTTACTAAGTCAAGTTCAGTAAGAATAATTAGTAAGTAATGAACATTCCAGCAGAAGTAGTACCTACATATCTCACCGCAGTCCCTAAGAGAAACACATACAGCAATACAGTATAAAATGACATATCCCACATTTTGCAAGCTGCCAGTGCTATTCATTGCACAGATCTCAGTGAACAGTCAGACGTGCCTTGATTGTATGATGCCAATAAACAAAACAGATATATATATAAACCATATAGTAATTTCACTTAAAAAATACAATAAAAAGTGATTTAAAGATAAGAGGGATTGTCTGATGTGCAGTGACAGCAGGCCTTGCACCACACAGCATAGCCACACATAACACTGCGTGCATCAGTTATACTCTGTGTGTTTTTTGTCACAAAAGGTAATACTAATCTGAATGTCCCGGTCCCTATTTGTGGACTAGATGCCTGTGCAGTCATATACTATGCTTGTGCCTGCTGCATGGGGTCCTTTACTACTGCTGCAGGCTGGTCATCAGCACTATCATAATTTATGGAAGGACCTATACTGGCAGCTGCTGTGGAATCATGGGGCAATTTGCATGATTATGCATGATCATATAGTGCAGAATGCAACATGAGGTAAACATTTTACATGCAGTAGCAGGATCATACTGAAGGGCACCTCAGACTCATCCAGGCAATGGAGCTTTCAGCAGACCAAACGCTCACTCGATGACAATCCCTGTCTGAGACAGGGTAGTGTTGTACCATTTCTTTGTCAGCTCCCATAGGGTTACGTACAAGTGGGTAATCTGCATCACCTGGAAAACACAACAAAAGAAAAGAGGGGAGGCACAACAAGGAAAAAGTGGTTTACAGTTAAGCAATAAATTTTACAAGGAATCACTCATTAAATAATTATTGTAAAAATTTCCACTTATGAACAAGGTGACTGTGGGGCAAGAGGATGTGGAAATCATGGTCACTGCAAGATGCTGAAGCAACACATTGATGATGCACCCCCATGCATCACACACACTACTTGTCAGTAGTTCATCCTATTTCAGTACCACTCACCCTGTGTCCCTGATGGGCCCCTAATGCAACATAGGTTAAATCAATCACCCCGAGCATCTCGGGGAAATGTGCCACCCCATAGAAGGCATACATGGTTCTGGCTTGGTCCTGTGATGACACAAGCAGATAAATATACTGATTCACGTATGTCAAGAATATGTCAAGGACCTGCTGAAGTATCCTTGAGGCAGAAACCTGAGATATACCCAGTGTGTCCCCAGTCTGTATCTGGAAGGCCCCCATGGTAATTATACCATAGTATCCACAGGTATAGGAAAGCCATGTATCCCCCAGTTCCGATCTGTGAGCCATATAAACTTAATAATCTCGATCCCTGTCCACACTAAATCTAGTCAGAATTCCTTGATTATCAAAGTTATAATGAGTTATTCTTTGACTATATCCTTGCCCTGTTGGTGGTGAGTTCAGCTGGCACAAGTGGTTTTGGCTTGGCAAAAGTAAAAACCTCACAGTGAGAATTAGATAGGCTGACAGCAACAGCAAGCATCTTGACAAAATGCAAAGTAGATATAAAAGGAGCAAGTTTGCCTTTTATATCATCTCTGTGCACGGTGCTGAATCAGATTAAGAAATGACTATAAATTACAAACAGATGGGAAGAGGGTTCATTGGCATAACTTCCTCATTTCAATCTTATTAAGCTTTCATTTGATTAAGTTTATTGAAAGCTGCTATCCATAAGTGCAGTTGACCTCTATAAATTGCTCTGAAGCTGCGCTTAACTGTGACATGTACAGATTACCTTTACACCTTAGTGCAATGACTATAATTACCACCCACAGTCTTTACAAAAAAATGTTTTAGCAGCTTGCAGATAAAAATCAAGTCTGTAGGTTTTATATCTCACTCACTCTGTGTTTTCCTGTAATATCAAAAACTCTGATGTCTGGATAGACTATTTCAGCACTGTGGAATTGTTAATTAAAAAGTTACAGTTCTGCAGGTGCTGAATAATGAGATGATAAAAACACAGTCTGTATTTGTAGGTCAACTATAAAGATCATCAGAACCTTCCTTTGCAAACCAATTCCTCCAAATTGATTCCTTTCACAGCCAATACTATAGTCTCCAGCCTGTTCACATACTCCTCCAGACTCCTCTGGAACTTCCCTTATTCTGACTTTGGTGTAGTATCTCCTCCTTTAAATATCCCAGAGCATGTACCTAAAAACTATGTCACATAAAAATAATTATTCCCACTAAAAAGATCATCACAGTGCCAAGTACACTACAAGAAATCACAACAATAAGTCAAATACTAGGTTACGTACAGAAAAATCGTAACAATTATAAATTGTTTCATGTGGAAACCACCATACTATGTTATATTTGACTTCCTAGTTTAAAACTTTCATTTTCAGGCCCTGTGGATGGACTTTTCTTCCCTAGTAAGATGTCACAATACGTGTGTGTGTGTGTGTGTGTGTGTGTGTGTGTGTGTGTGTGTGTGTGTGTGTGTGTGTGTGTGTCACAACCTTTATATAGAACAAGAGTTTGTTCAGGAACTTAAACATGTAAGTTCATAGGTAAGTATTAGGCTGTTGCTTACTCATGTTTCCTGGTTTTCACCCAGGTGTTTTATTCCATAGGTGTTTAACAGTTTATTTATTTTATTTATTTATTTAAATTTGTTGACCGGGAGTGTCCGACTGGATGTAGGTCCATTTTCAGCGGAGGCCCGGGGAGAAAAGCTCCACAGTAAAATAAACAGACAGTAGTTATATTGGATTTCATAGCGATTAACAATTTAACATAGCAATTACTTACAACATATCTACAGATGAAGAACACAGTACATCAGTAGACAACTAGAATCTTTAACTGTGAGGTACATAACAGACATTAACAAATGTTACAATGAGAAGTTCCTGCTGTATAATAAGTACTAGGTTTATGAGCATCTGAGCTTGCCATAATCAAGGTAGTTAGTGGAGTGGAGAGAAAGGTCGTGGTTGGATGGGGTGGATGATATTAGAGTGGGAGTTACAAGGGCATAGCCAGCATGTTTTTAGGTGCGCTTTTAGTAAAGTTTTGAAGTGGGTGCATGATAGTACAGAGGTAATTGTGGGTGGGAGTGAGTTCCTTAATTTGGCTATGGCGCAAGAGAATAGTGCTTCACCAGCAGAGTTATTGGCTTTAGTGACCTGCAAGTGATTTTTGTTGCTGGATCTTAGTGGTCTGGTGGTGCGATAGGGTTGGAGTAGATTCTGGAGGGATGGGACATTTAGTGGATGGTTTATTAGTTTGTGGGCGAGTGAGGGTTGATACCACTGAAGGAGGTGAGGGAGTTCAAGCCAGCCCAGTTCAGCAAGTGAGAGACAGTGGTGACTACAGTAAGATGCCCCTGTGGCGAATTTGGCGATTTTGTTGTAGCAGGTCTCTAGCTTGTTTAGATCACATTGCCTTAGGTTGGTATATATTGGAGAGGCATAAAGTAGGGTGGAGATAAGGTGGGAATTTGCTATTGAAATCTTTGCTGCTTTGGTGAGAAATTGCTTATTTCTGTATAATGCTCCTAGTTTTTTGTGGACTTTTTTATGGTCATGGATATGTGAATGTCAAATTTTAGTTTATTGTCTATTTCCACTCCTAGCAATTTGGTGTGTTCAGTTGGGTATATAGTGGTGTTGTCTTTTGCTGTGATGTTAAAGTGAGAGTTGTTTTGAGTATGTTTGGTGGGTTAGAAGATGAGTAGTTTAGTTTTGTTTGGGTTGAGTATTAATTGGGCATCGGATAACCATGTTTCAACAGAGGAAAAGGCTTCCTGTGTGACTTTTTGCAGTTTGGGTAGGGACTGGGCTGAGCAGATGATGGTCGAGTCATCTGCGTATTGTATGAGTGTGCCATGTTTGGTGGTAGAGGCTAGATTATTGGTGTAAACAGAGAAGAGTAGGGGTCCAAGAATGGATCCTTGGGGAACCCCTATGGAGACAGGTAGTTGGGGAGATATGTCATTCTGCCATACAATGGATTGTTGGCGGTCAGACAGGTAATTCTGAAACCAGTTGGTGACTGATTGTGAGAAGGATAGGTTATTGAGGACAGAGATAAGTTGTTTGTGTGGGACCTTGTCAAATGCTTTAGATAGGTCTAGGAAAGTAGCAGAGGAGAGATAGCCATTGTTTTTATGCTAAAGGATAGTGTTAGTAAAGGAGAGTAAGGCAGTGGTGGTGCTATGGTTTGGTCAGAAACCATGATGAGTACTGGAAAGGAGGTTGTTATTAAGTAGGTAGTCTGAGACCAGAGAGCCTGATATACAGCCTTTGCCATAGATATATTTAAAAACTTATCAGCAAATTATTTTGTATGGATCCCATCTTCAGTATATTAAGGGTCTCTACTATAAGGTAGGACATTTAACCACTGCCTCTGTCCATTTGAATGACAGGGATCAGTCCTGTAGTCAATTTCCTAGTTCCCATCCATTGGTCCAAATTACACTTAAATAGGTTCATGAAAGTACTTTGTTTTACATATAAGAGGTTACATATTTAGCTGCTTTCAACATAAAAGCAAACCATCATAACTTCATAGTGGTTTAGGCAAAAATCAAAAATCTTTCAGGCCCTGATTATTTACAATAATAATAAGTCACTCACTGGCGACCAAATACATCACCATATACCATCTCTTTTCAAAATTCATTACCTGGATTTCTCTGACAGTTATTAAGGATGATGTCTGCTCAGAGGAGGTGCTCTGGCATCAGGACTTTCCTATTCTTACATACACATCTTTAGACTCCTCTGAACGTTCTTCCTACAACTGATGACTTTAAGCTCTCTAGGCTCTTTTTAAATATGCCTATTACCTTTTCTTTCCTCAGGTATTCCTTTAAAGGGGTAATACCCTGTGATCTCATACAGTGCCATATTAAATTGCACACAAACATGACAATTTGATATAATTTACCTTCAGAAGTCATAGTGGATAAGCAGTCATTCTCAGTATTATTATTTGCAGTGCAAGAAATGATCAGTTTCTCATTTACAAAAAGCACAGTCTGCCAAAGTAATGCAGTTGACTTGTGCTACAGTCCATCCTGTTGTGTCAGACTACAGCACAGTAGTGAAGACTGGCCTTTGGTTAAGGTTGTGTGGATTTGGTATATGTAAGTAAAGTGGTATGGGGATGACGCTCTCATATCAGGGGGTATGGTAGTGGTGCAGCTCCACATATAAATGTATTTTGTTTGTGTAAATGAGACCATATTGATTATTGTTTGTAAGAAATATGGGAGACATGATCAGGAAATGAGGCAGGCTGATTAAAGAGTATGCAGTAGATAGCTCTAAGTAAGTGATCAAAATAGGAAGCATGTTAGGTTTGCTTTTGCAATTGGTAGTGAGTTGTTTGAATGAGTGTTTCATGGTGTAAAATAATGGGATGTGTTAGACGATCTCTTATTTAAATGAGTGTGTGTATATATATATATATATATATATATATATATATGTGTGTGTGTGTGTGTGTGTGTGTGTGTGTGTGTGGTTTACTATTATAAAACTGCCATTCACATGCCTACCATCTATCTGATCATCAGTCATAATGTCGAAAAGCCATATAACTGCATTTACAAAATAACAAATCCATTAGTTCACCGAGGACCTTATTTCGAACTACTGAACGGCGCACAAATGAATGCGACGACCTCTGATGACGAAAATGTGTATGTGACGAAGATCTGCTCATCGCACTAAATAAAACGGAAATATAGGGTGGGACTACTAGACAACGCGATTAAAGAGCTAACGTTCGTGAAGACTGTCATCAAATTGTGTATATTGTGCAACAGGTGGATTTATTGCCTTACAGCGTATGGATAACCTGGAGACCAAAGGAGATTACTTTAGGAGTGTGGAAGGGTGAGTAAAACCGAGATGTGAGTAGGTTGTTTAAATGTCTAATGTCAATGACAGTAAATTCGCTAAATTTATAACATATACTGTTATTACAGCTCATTATGACCAGTA
>NC_056735.1:1743753310-1743788310 GCF_019279795.1 Protopterus annectens
CCATAATCAAGGTAGTTAGTGGAGTGGAGAGAAAGGTCGTGGTTGGATGGGGTGGATGATATTAGAGTGGGAGTTACAAGGGCATAGCCAGCATGTTTTAGGTGCGCTTTTAGTAAAGTTTTGAAGTGGGTGCATGATAGTACAGAGGTAATTGTGGGTGGGAGTGAGTTCCTTAATTTGGCTATGGCGCAAGAGAATAGTGCTTCACCAGCAGAGTTATTGGCTTTAGTAACCTGCAAGTGATTTTTGTTGCTGGATCTTAGTGGTCTGGTGGTGCGATAGGGTTGGAGTAGATTCTGGAGGGATGGGACATTTAGTGGATGGTTTATTAGTTTGTGGGCGAGTGATGGTTGATACCACCGAAGGAGGTGAGGTTGTTCAAGCCAGCCCAGTTCAGCAAGTGAGAGACAGTGGTGACTACAGTAAGATGCCCCTGTGGCGAATTTGGCGATTTTGTTGTAGCAGGTCTCTAGCTTGTTTAGATCACATTGCCTTAGGTTGGTATATATTGGAGAGGCATAAAGTAGGGTGGAGATAAGGTGGGAATTTGCTATTGAAATCTTTGCTGCTTTGGTGAGAAATTGCTTATTTCTGTATAATGCTCCTAGTTTTTTGTGGACTTTTTTTATGGTCATGGATATGTGAATGTCAAATTTTAGTTTATTGTCTATTTCCACTCCTAGCAATTTGGTGTGTTCAGTTGGGTATATAGTGGTGTTGTCTTTTGCTGTGATGTTAAAGTGAAAGTTGTTTTGAGTATGTTTGGTGGGTTAGAAGATGAGTAGTTTAGTTTTGTTTGGGTTGAGTATTAATTGGGCATCGGATAACCATGTTTCAACAGAGGAAAAGGCTTCCTGTGTGACTTTTTGCAGTTTGGGTAGGGACTGGGCTGAGCAGATGATGGTCGAGTCATCTGCGTATTGTATGAGTGTGCCATGTTTGGTGGTAGAGGCTAGATTATTGGTGTAAACAGAGAAGAGTAGGGGTCCAAGAATGGATCCTTGGGGAACCCTATGGAGACAGGTAGTTGGGGAGATATGTCATTCTGCCATACAATGGATTGTTGGCGGTCAGACAGGTAATTCTGAAACCAGTTGGTGACTGATTGTGAGAAGGATAGGTTATTGAGGACAGAGATAAGTTGTTTGTGTGGGACCTTGTCAAATGCTTTAGATAGGTCTAGGAAAGTAGCAGAGGAGAGATAGCCATTGTTTTTATGCTAAAGGATAGTGTTAGTAAAGGAGAGTAAGGCAGTGGTGGTGCTATGGATTGGTCAGAAACCATGATGAGTACTGGAAAGGAGGTTGTTATTAAGTAGGTAGTCTGAGACCAGAGAGCCTGATATACAGCCTTTGCCATATATATATTTAAAAACTTATCAGCAAATTATTTTGTATGGATCCCATCTTCAGTATATTAAGGGTCTCTACTATAAGGTAGGACATTTAACCACTGCCTCTGTCCATTTGAATGATAGGGATCAGTCCTGTGGTCAATTTCCTAGTTCCCATCCATTGGTCCAAATTACACTTAAATAGGTTCATGAAAGTACTTTGTTTTACATATAAGAGGTTACATATTTAACTGCTTTCAACATAAAAGCAAACCATCATAACTTCATAGTGGTTTAGGCAAAAATCAAAAATCTTTCAGGCCCTGATTATTTACAATAATAATAAGTCACTCACTGGCAACCAAATACATCACCATATACCATCTCTTTTCAAAATTCATTACCTGGATTTCTCTGACAGTTATTAAGGATGATGTCTGCTCAGAGGAGGTGCTCTGGCATCAGGACTTTCCTATTCTTACATACACATCTTTAGACTCCTCTGGACGTTATTCCTACAACTGATGACTTTAAGCTCTCTAGGCTCTTTTTAAATATGCCTATTACCTTTTCTTTCCTCAGGTATTCCTTTAAAGGGGTAATACCCTGTAATCTCATACAGTGCCATATTAAATTGCACACAAACATGACAATTTGATATAATTTACCTTCAGAAGTCATAGTGGATAAGCAGTCATTCTCAGTATTATTATTTGCAGTGCAAGAAATGATCAGTTTCTCATTTACAAAAAGCACAGTCTGCCAAAGTAATGCAGTTGACTTGTGCTACAGTCCATCCTGTTGTGTCAGACTACAGCACAGTAGTGAAGACTGGCCTTTGGTTAAGGTTGTGTGGATTTGGTATATGTAAGTAAAGTGGTATGGGGATGACGCTCTCATATCAGGGGGTATGGTAGTGGTGCAGCTCCACATATAAATGTATTTTGTTTGTGTAAATGAGACCATATTGATTATTGTTTGTAAGAAATATGGGAGACATGATCAGGAAATGAGGCAGGCTGATTAAAGAGTATGCAGTAGATAGCTCTAAGTAAGTGATCAAAATAGGAAGCATGTTAGGTTTGCTTTTGCAATTGGTAGTGAGTTGTTTGAATGAGTGTTTCATGGTGTAAAATAATGGGATGTGTTAGACGATCTCTTATTTAAATGAGTGTGTATATATATATATATATATATATATATATATATATATATATGTGTGTGTGTGTGTGTGTGTGTGTGTGTGTGTGTGTGTGTGGTTTACTATTATAAAACTGCCATTCACATGCCTGCCATCTATCTGATCATCAGTCATAATGTCGAAAAGCCATATAACTGCATTTACAAAATAACAAATCCATTAGTTCACCGAGGACCTTATTTCGAACTACTGAACGGCGCACAAATGAATGCGACGACCTCTGATGACGAAAATGTGTATGTGACGAAGATCTGCTCATCGCACTAAATAAAACGGAAATATAGGGTGGGACTACTAGACAACGCGATTAAAGAGCTATCGTTCGTGAAGACTGTCATCAAATTGTGTATATTGTGCAACAGGTGGATTTATTGCCTTACAGCGTATGGATAACCTGGAGACCAAAGGAGATTACTTTAGGAGTGTGGAAGGGTGAGTAAAACCGAGATGTGAGTAGGTTGTTTAAATGTCTAATGTTAATGACAGTAAATTCGCTAAAGTTATAACATATACTGTTATTACAGCTCATTATGACCAGTATTATGCTAATACATATTGATGTAAGTATTAATTGTGCATTGTACCGTGACAGCTACAAGGAGTAATATATTAGGTTTAACTGACATTGAAAAGCATCTTGCTGTAATGGTTTTATAAACTCTGCATATGTTTTTGAAATTGTATCAATTGTTCTGTAGTGTAGTCTGTGTTTGACATTGGCACTAGATACATGAGCATATAGTCTATGTGTGCTGTGACAACTGTCTGCATATTCATATTTAAGGTTACTTACATAGTAGTAGGACAATTCCTGTCAGCTGTAAGCAGTATTCCCTATGAAACGTCTGTTGAATGAAGCAGTGATAGAGTTGACAGTGATTGTTTTTACGTTGTGAAGTGCACATTAGAAAAGCATACTGCATGAAGTTGTGTATTTGTGGAGGTATAAATGATGGCTGTATAGTGTTCTATGTAGTGACTACCAGTAGGCTTTTGTTAGCAGAAAACATGTATCAGCTTAGGTGTCTGTATAGTTCTGTAGATAGTAGTGGGAAAGGGTACATGTCAGTAAGTGTATTTTAATACTGTTTGTCCATGGCGATGTCTTCCATTCCCAATGCAGTCCCTTTGTCATAGGTTGTGTACGTGTTAGTTGTGCTATATACAAGTGATACAGACCTGTAATTACATTACATTACATACTAATTAGCATTCATTCTTAGTAATCACGTTACTGTTGTTGATTTGTAGGTGTGCTCAGGTACTATGTCAGATGAACCGAACGTGAGTTATCCTGGCATTATTGGCTCTTTGTATGGCACGGTGAAATCACAGAAAGGTTACCCAATTCCTTGTATTAATGGTTATCAATACTACCTTGAAAAGAGTAACCCTGAGAAGAATTACTATTGTTGTACTCAGAAGGCAAGGCAGAGGTGTAAGGGCTGTTGTATAACGGAGAAGTGTGCTGGTGAGGAGAGGCTACTGAAAAGCATTGGCCATTTTCACGCACCATATGTGGTCAGGCTAGAGCAGACTAGGGTACTGGAAGCCATTAAAAGGTGTGCTGAACAGACTCTGGAGGATCCATGTAGGATTGTGTCAGAGGTCCTGGCAACCACGTCCACTGACGTAGTGACCACCTTGAGTAATACTGATGCGCTGAAGCAGAGTGTGCGTAGGGTAAGGTGTAGGAACAGCACGAATCCCAGAGTAGACTTAGCAAGTCTGAAAGATTTAAGCCCAGAGATGATACCATTGAAGCAAGGACACTTCATCATTAAACACAGTGCACTCCGCAGCCATACCTATGATGTTGTGCTTCTCACTACAGAGGGTAATCTAGGCCTGCTTTGCAGTTCTGAGTACATTCTTGTTGATGGGACATTTCCCATTAGCACCAGGGAGTGTAAACAGGTATACTCTGTTCACTGCAGCTTGGATGTTTCCATCAACAGCAAGGTAGTACCTGTAGTGTATGCCATCCTACCGTCCAAATGCGAGGAGTGCTATGATCAGTTATGGGCAATCCTGATGGCATTATGTGGGGACTTCCATCTGAATTTCCAGCCCAGGATGGTACTCAGTGACTTTGAGAAGCGAGCAGTGAACAGCATAATGAAGCATCTACCTAACAGTACGGCCAAGGGATGTTGGTTTCATCTGTGCCAAATTATCTGGAGGCAGATCCAGAAGCTTAACCTGATGCAGGTGAATGGCACAGATACTCAATTTACACTGTTATGTAAGCAGATACCTGCACTTGCTTTCATATGCGCGGAACATATTATGGACACTTTCACATCTATTGAGGAGGCATTGGGGGAAAGGGGTGCTCCTCTATGTGAGTTCTTCAAAAATAACTACATTTTAGGGAGGCCAAGATGGTATGGCATGAGGGGTTCCATGTCAGAGAGACAAACTCCACTATTTGACGTCCCTTTTTGGAATCAGGCTGAGACACATACCATGGGCTACCATAGGAGCCAGAACACAGTAGAAGGATGGCACCATAGGCTGTGGTCTCTATTGGGTAAAAAGGAACTGTACATCACAGATGTGCTGCATGCCATTTGTTTGGTGGAAAACCATTTGGAGGATGTTAAGCAGAAGTTTCTGTGTTGTGTGCCAGCATCTCCGAAGAAACATAGGCTGTCTGACAAAAAACATATGATACAACGTCTGCTGGCTAAACGGGATGAACTAATACCATTAGGATTTGTACAATTCATGGCACACCATTGCTCATTCTGATATATCTGCCATTACCTTTAATGTGTGTTATATCTCAGTGGCATTACAGTACAAACTTTGATGTTATCATTACACTGTGCTTATTGGGACGAGGACTTCTTCTTTTGTATTACAGAGCACTTTCACTTGATGGAAATCACTGTTTGAGGACTGGAATTGTGTTTGATGTGGAAATCTAATGCACATACACAGGGAAAATGTTATTTAAACTAGGATCACATATTTTCGGTGTTTTACCGCAAATCGGACTGAAATGTCACGATTCGACATTTTTGACATTTACTCCTGCTTTACGACCTTATTTTAATTCAGATTTTATTATTTTCGATGTTTAAATTCGATAATTAATACAGTTTTTTATTTTAAATTTCGATTTTATGATAGTAAACCTATAATATATATATATATATATATATATATATATATATATATAAATATAAATATATATATATATATATATATATATATATATATATATATATATATATACACACACATATATACATACATACACACACACACACACACACATATATGTATGTATATATATATATATATATATACATATATATATATATATACATATATATATATATATAAATATATATATATATATATATATACACACACACACACACACACACACACACACACACACACACACACACACACACACAGATATATAGATACACACACACACACACACACACACACACACACACACACACACACATGATTTAATTAACTTAATCAAATAGCATTTATGTTGACATGCATACTGTCATCACAAATTGATCAATATTATGCATGTCGGCATGCTACTATGCATGCACCAAGCATTAACCTCAGTGCATGCAAAATTTAAAGGAAATAAATCACAAACAAAACAATGCTTTTTGCAAACGAGCAAGCCCCCCTGCACCCCACAATCCCTGCTAATTGCATATTCTAACACTGAGATTGCACAGTCCCAGTGGGAAATGGAATATTCCCCTACCCAAGGATTGTCAGTTTTGTGCAGATGTTGACCATCTGTTTAGTTGACCAAATTATGTTGACTAAACAGATGTTGACCAAAGTACAATTTCACAAAGGAAGCGGCACCCAGATATATAACCATCTGGGCATCTACTGTGGTGTGCAGTTTCCTCAAGCTAGGAGAACACAGATCACAGATTGTAGACCATGGCAGGCCTAGCTACTCAGTGGTGTAAATATGGGTCTAGGTGATCTGGTTGTGTTGACTAATGACTAATGCCAGTGATAAGTGGGTTGAGAACCCAGCCTACTCTGACCTACACCAAGGATCCATGTTAATGGTGGGAGGGGGTGTATGTGTCCCTATTAGCCATTGTGTGCCCACCATAAAGCCCAGCACCCCTGGTTCAATAAGCTACTGGTCGGCTGGTGTCCAATTGCACAGTTTGGATTACCTGCTATAGCTCTTTTGAGCAAAATCAATCAACCTACAAACAAGAACTAAGAATTGCCATACTCACTGTAGGTTCACTGACAGGATGAGGCTTGCATGTGGATGGCAGGATGGTAAGGAGGAGGCTGGACACCCTATATATCCAGGAGACAAGTGGAAGGACAGTGCAGCAAAGCCCTCTGACTTGGGATCCAGAGTTACCACTCAGGAGGAAGACAGGCTAGAAATGGTGTGGGAATCATGGTAAAGGAAAAGTTTCAGAAGACAGTGGGGGATGTCATCAAAATTAGTGGTAGACTCATGGCAGTCATGGTCCAGTGCAATGATAGGGCAGTATTCATAATCTCAGCCTATGGTCTACAGCAGGGTTGTGATAGTGAAGAAAAGAGTGCATTCAGACAGCAGTTGCAGGACCTACTAGATAAAGCAGGACAACAGGAATTGGTGTTTATAATAGGTGCAAATACTAATCCAAAAAATTGAGCCAGCACCAAATGTGGTAAAATACATCTGTTTAATGTGTATAAATACACATATACAAAAATATCATAATTGTATAGACAAAAAACATACTAGGTGTGGAGAAACAACCCCCAACCACCTGATCCAAACCAGTTTCGGCCAAATAGCCTTCTTCAGTGAAATGCTATACAGAACTAAGCTACACAGCACTCACTTATAAATCCTAGGCAACAGCCACAGAAAAATTCAATTGGATAATGGTTCATGCATTAGTAATGTTCATTCAAGGCTGGGGATAACAAGCTTCCCAATTTAATTATCCATTTCCTCTCCTTCATATTAAGTATAGAGTGCCAGCTGAACTTATCCCTACAATTACCCATGATGCAGTCAATAATAGTAAATCTAAAATTTGCATTAGTATGTTTTGAAGTGTGTTTAAACAATGCATTGGACTGCATTTTGTTTTTAATGTCACTCATGTGTTCCCCTATTCTAAATCTAAGGGATCATGAAGTCTGCCCTATGTAAAAGGCGGAACATGAGCAGGTGGCCATATAGATAACCCAACACGTACTACAATTGGAAAAAAAATAATGTTATAAACATTAGGTGTATTTTTACTGGTGAATCATTTTGTCTTGAAAACCCTGTGACAGTGTGAGCAGTGCCCACAAGCCATACAGCCCCTCAATATATCCCCCGTAAGCGTCCTTTGAATATAGGATTCCCTGTTGCACATAGTTCCTTTGTAATGGGCAAAATGTGATCCCCATGTTCAATCCCTTCAAAACAAAAAAGAACATTTGTCCCCCAAACATCCAGAGAGTTTATCCTCACCCATCAAAATATTCCAGTGCCTATTTATAATTTGCATAAAGGCCCTAGTGTTTCTACCAAAAGTGGTCACAAATCTGATCTGGGACTTGTTCTCAGAAGATCTCCTATGGTATTCTAATAAGTTGGGTCTATCTTGACCCGTAGCCCAATTGCATGCCCTAATAATGTCGCCTGCTGGATAACCCCTGTCATGAAACCAAGAGATAAGATCCTGCTTATGTTGAGTATAAATCTGGGTGTCAGAGCAGATCCTTCAGACTCGGAGGAATTGAGATTTGGGAATATTATGAATTACATGTTGCGGATGAAAGCTGCTAGCATGAAGGAGGGAGTTATATTGGGAAAACTTCCTATATATATTTGGGTGTCCAAAGTATTGCCAGAATTCTGACTGACAAGAACATCTAGAAAGGTGATCTGAGTTTTGTTGAAACTAAGATTAAACTCAATGCCCCATTTATTTTCATTAAGGTAAGCTACAAACTCCTCCAAATAGGTAGCATCTGACTTCCATACAAGGCAACAATCGTTGAGGTAATGCCTCCAAATATCAATTTTATTAATATACAGATTGTAGCTAGAATTATAAATCAGTTCCTCCTCCAAATATACCATGAAGAGATCTGCATATATGGGTGCAAAAGATACACCCATAGCTGTTCCCTGCACTTGCCAAAAACATTGGTCCTGGAAGTAGAACACATTTTTCGTCAACACGTGTTCCGCCAGGCAAACCAAAAAGGTATTGAAGCCTGGCCTGTATAATTCAGATGCATCCAGCCAGTGTTGTAAGGCCATCAACCCAGCCCAATGTGGAATATTCGTGTAAAGGGATGTAACATCCAGAGTACATAAAAGCCAGTCACCTTCCAACTGTGAATCAGATATTATCCTCAAAAATTGTGTAGTATCCTGGATGCGTGACTTAACATGGGCCAATAACGGTTTCAAATGATGTCAGATATTCTGAAAGGGGTTTGGTAAGGGAACCATTTCCTGATACAGTGGGTCAGCCCAGTGGATTATCAGGATCCTCGTGTATCTTTGGTAAAAGATAAAGGTATTGCTTTTTGGGTTCTTGGACCATAAGTTGTATAATATCCAAGTTGGTGATGATGCCCTCTTCCTTAGCTTCAGCTAGAAAGGCATCAATAGCAAGTTTAAACTCCTTAGTATGATCCAGTGGCATAGCCATATAGTACCTTTTGTCCTTGAGTTGTTTAAGGGCCTCATCCCGATAAGATACCCAATTCTGAACCACAACTGCTCCCCCTTTGTCTGCTTGTGAAATGGCGATATTTGTATTATTCCTTAACCTTTCAGTACACTGCATTTCCTCTTGGGTTAAGTTGTTGGAGAAAATGAAATCATTGCAACTATTATAGTGGAGATCTTTGAGGACATTGTTTTGAAAAATAGACACCGTTTGTGACATTGGAGGCATAAAAGTAGATCTTTACAATCTGAAGATCCTAGGATAATTAAATTGGGAGGCTTGTTCTCCCCAGGCTTGAATGAACATTACTAATGCATGAACCATTATCCAATTGGATTTTTCTGGGGCTATTACCTAGGATTTATAAGTGAGTGCTGTGGAGCTTATTTCTGTATAGCATTTCACTGAAGAAGGCTATTTGGCCGAAACTGGTTTGGTTCAGGTGTTTGGGGGTTGTTTCCCCACACCTAGTATGTTTTTGTATATACAATAATGATATTTTTTATATGTGTATTTATACACATTAAACGAATGTATATTACCACATTTGGATCTGGCTCAATTTTTTGGATTGGTATTTGCACTGTTTAGAGCCTTTGCACCTGCCATGCTTGCGAGGTTTCATAGACATTTATAATGGGTGACCTGAATACACATATGAGGACAGAACAAGGTATGAAGACTACCTGGATCTACATGGGTGGGGACAACAGGAATAAAAAAGGCGAGGCCGTTCTAGACTTCTGTCTGGCAAGTGGCTTGATGGCAGCCAACACATGCTTCAGAAAGAGAGACAGTCACAAGATCACATACAAAATGCAACTCAGGTAAACTTCTCCTAATAAGGAAAGGGCACTGGGGTAGAATCAGCAATTAGAAAGTCACCCCCAGTGAAATAGTTGGCCCACAGGATAAACCAGTGGTTGCCACAATCAGCTGCAAGCTGTGGTCAGAGAAGGCTCTACGGTCAACACAGACCAGGCTGAAGATCTCAAAGTTGACTGGAGAGAAAGCACAATAGTTTAAGGAATTACTTAGGGCTCTAACACCTCAAGAAGAAAAGGAAATAGGTGAAGCAGAAGAAGAATGATAGTGCTTCAAAACAGCATGTGTAAGGGAACAGATATGTGGCTGCGCCAGGTATGGAAATAAGGTACATAAGAAAAGCTGGTGATAGAATACAGAAGTCCAGGAAGTCATCAAAAGAAAGGAGTGTAGAAAAAAGAGGGAGATAGAAAAGACAGACCAGGCTAGGCAAGAATACTGGTTGACTAACAAAGGGGCTAAGAGAGGAGTTGCAATAGCAATGAACAATGCATCAGAGGCACTCTACCAACTTCTGGAAAGTGACTCAGTGGATGGCACAAAGAAACTCTATCAGGTTGCAAGGAAAAGAAAGATAGATAGACAATAGTCAGACACCCTTTATAAGGGATACCAGTATCAACCTACTCACCAGTCCACAGGACATCAAAGACAGATGGAAGGAGTACTTCTAGCAGCTTCAGAATAAAGAAAACCTCACAGATGCTGTACTGCCCCAGACACAGCCTACGATGAAAGAAGAGGAGGAGCTCAACCTAGAAGAAGTAAGAACAGCACTAAGGAAAATGAAGTCAGGGAAAGCAGCAGGCTCAGATGAGGTCACAGCAGATATGATCAAGATTTTGGGTGAGTTAGGGGAAAAATTGGAGAATAAACATACTAGAGCCAGTGTTCAAGAACAAAAGGGACATTTACAACTGTGGGCAATGTAGCGGTATCAAGCATCTGTCACACTGTATGAAAGTTCTGGAGAGGGTGATTGATAAACGCATACTCAGAGTAGCAAAAAGTAACATGGTAAATGATCAGTTTGGATTCAGATCAGGGTGCAGCACAACCCACCCTGATGTTTGCAGTAAGACATATACTTGAGAAGAAGCCAGAAATGAGGAGAGTCCAACTGGGCATTCCTAGACTTGGAGAAAACATATGACAAGGTCCCAAGAAATCTGACTTTGGCAGTCTTGCAGTGGTTCAGAATCTCAGAAACACTGGTAGAATTAGTGCAAGTTATGTACAAGAGAGGTACCCAGTGGGACTGGGTATGCATTAGAGTTCAGCTCTGAGACCACTGCTGTTCATACTGGTGGTAGACTATGTTAGCAAACAGATTGGAGGGGACAGATCAACAAAGTTGCTGTATGCAGAAAATGTGGCATTACAGGCAAACTCTGAGCAAGAACTTCAGCAAAGGATAGGGGAATGGAAAGCAAAACTGAAGGCATATGGGATGAAACTAAGTACAGATAAGACAGAGGTAATGGCAGCAAAATGGAGAAATAAGAACAAGCTGAGAATTGAGATAGAAGGGAAAACAGTGGAACAGGTTAATAGCTTTGTGTATCTGGGAGGATGGTTGAGGAGAAGGAAAGTCTGAATGAAGAGGTCAAAGTTAAAAACCCTGAGGGACTGCAGCCAACTGGCACAGAGTATCAGAGTTAGTCTATGATAGAAGAATGCCAAAGAAGCTGAACAGTAAGGTGTACAAAACAGTGGAGCGACCTGTACTACTGTATGGTATAGAAACATGGGCAGTAAAGGGAGAGCAGATGAGAAAGCTAGAGGTTATGGAAATGAAGTGCCTGAGATGGGTGGTAAGATGCACACTGTGGGCAGAAGCCCAAAGTAGTTACAATCACAGAAAAGGTCAAAGAGAACGATTATGGTGGTGTGGGCCTATGTGCAGGAAAGCAGAAGACAATCTTGTGAAGAAGATCTGGGACATACTGGAAGAAAGCAAGAAGAAATGAGGGCATCCAGCAAAGAAGTGGATGGATTACATGAGAGATAGCCTGTGACAGTCAGACATGATTGTTGAAGATGGTAGGAGAGTGACATTGTGTGACATCTCATAAAGAGAGATGGCAACAAGTGACACAACACCCTGACCACATGTAGAAAATGGGAAAAAAGGGGTTGATGATGATGAAGTATATATCTGTGTGTGTGTTTGTGTGTGTGTGTGTGTGTGTGTGTGTGTGTGTGTGGTGGAAGATTAAAGCAGCTGAAATTCAAAGCTCTTTTATCATCCTGCAACTGACCATCAGCTGCCACTAGTTCTTCTCTTAATTCAGTGGGTCTATCGTTAACACCTTGGCCTCCCCTGAGGTCAATCTAACCCATGTCTGGGGCTGGTGAGGAGCTCAAAGACACTGGTGCAGCAACTCCTTCTATCCAGAAGCAGCAAGCCTGTAATCTTTACAATCTCTGCAGCTGGGAGGTGTATATCTGCTTCCCAGCATGCACAATGTCCTAATGAACTGGCTCACTGCTTATGCAATATGGAACTCACTGAGGTCTACGCACTGCTTATTACAGTGAGCCCAGGCTCCATCACTCCCCCAGGATGGGATGCTGACATCAGCCACTTACTCACATCCTCCTGTGCATGGTCTTTCCAGAGGGTTACAGAGTTGCTTTGAGCAGATTGCTGGTATCGATGAGGCTGTGCTAACAAAGCTCAATACTTTTTGCACAGCTAACAGGGGATGCCCTCAGACCTTTCATGGGCTTGAAAGAAGCAGACTAAAATGACTATGAGAAGGGGAAGTAATGATTGCTTGCTTAAGCTAGAGTCAAAGTGGAGACCCAAGACCACAAATATCATGTATAGCCAATATCCAGAAATCGAACAGTACGGCTTCAGTTGTCAGAAATGAAGCACATACTGTCTTTATGATTACAATCAGAGGGTCATACTGTAAGAACAGAATGACAGAAATATTGGTAATTGATGGATTTAAACAGGCATCACCTGCCTTAATTAAAAAGTGGGTGCGACAGTCATATCCAACAGATTCTGAAAGCCATGAAACTTGGGTAGGGAAAGAATCTTCTATCATAAAAGTTTATATAAGTACAAAATACCTAGAGCTACTGAAATATCACTTGCCAAATCGAATAAGTCAGTTTCACATAAATTTTGTTTCAAATTTGAGACAATGGGCTTCATTGCTTAATTCTGTAACACTGATGTTAATTCTGATGTGAATGTGCAACATACTGATAAATGTAAAAGATGCAAGGTCTACGTAATAAGTTGAAGGTCTACGTAATGTTTTAAGAGCTCTGCTTGAAAAATAATTGAAACTGCATTCTGTCACACCCCCAGGTGGAGATGGATGTGCACCAAGAAGAACAGAAAGTACCAAAAGGGACTTTAGCATCGCCTAAAGGACTGCTCTAGTGTTTTGATGCTTCTGCTAATTAAAGGAAAAGGTGGACTGCATGGAAGCATGGTGCAGGATTGCTGGGAGATAACTAATGGACAGTGTTGATATACGACTGTGAAATGCTTAATGTTTTTTTTCATAATGTGCTTTCATGAGCATAAAATGCTATGAACACTGCAAAATTCTGGAAATTGAAAAGGTGATGGGCTGCAAGCTATGCAAGTCTCTTTTTCATATTAAGAATGACATCTCGATGGACTGTAACTTTATAAGTTAGCATGGAGCCTGAGTCTTGTAATAGACTAAGTGAGCATATGACAGTATGTTCCTCATGGGGAGATTATTTGGTATTGCATACCTCTGCTGTAGAATTTAAGTTATTAAATTCTTTGTCCTGAGGAATAGTTTTGAAAGGGCACATAACTGTATTCCTCTTTTTTTTCCTAAGTTGAATATGTATGAATAAACTGAGAGTGGAGAGACAAATTTGCCCTTAATTATCTGTTTACCAACAAGTTTAACCTCTTCTTTCCTGTTGTGTCTTATCTAAATGAAGGGTTCCCCTTTATTGGTTTTGGGACAATTGGTAGGGTCTGTTTATTAAATGCAAGAGTTATAGATGCCTATGCTAATCGTTGTTGGTCTTGCTTTAGGCACGAAGGGATGCAGGAAAAGTTGGCAGGGCTACTTACCTTCAATGCAACATGTGTCACTGGATCAGGGACAAGATTTACCCCTTTTCATGTCTTTTCTTGATGGCATGTTAGTGCTTCCAAAGATTTTTATTCTGGTGGTGGAGAAGTTAGATAGTGACTGTAAATAACATGTCTGAGATAAAATCATTTGGGGACTGTGAGGAATTATGAGCAGTGAAGAGCATGGCATGAGGCTTCAACCCCAGGTGTTTTTCCACCTTTTATTTCTGTGTAGCAGTGGGGGTGGTTTGCTCACCTGTGAGGAGAGCTCCCAGGTTAAGTTGTGCTTATGGTAGGGGCGAATGCCCTCTTTAAAGAAGATGTTCTTCTAGTAGTATATAGTTTTTCAGTAGGTGCTTGGTTTCATTTGTTCTTGGTTATTAATGTGTTTCCAAATCACACTAAAGTGTCATTGCTGAAAGCTAATGGATGTTATCTGTGACTGTTTGCTTTTCACAGGGGGTTGGTTAAGCTTCCTAGAAAATTCTGTCCTCAAGAGGACAAAAACAACTGGGGGGTTTGTTTGGCTCACGATAAGAGTTTGATCTTTTTATTTCTTGTTAAATCAACATGGCTGTTTTTAATATTTGCTGTTGGAATGTGAATGGTTCAGTTTACCTGGTAAAGAGAGAAACAATGTCCATCTTTCTAAGGAGACGGGGGGGGGGGGGCTGGGTTGGATATACTTTTTTGCAAGAAACTCATTTGAGGGAAAGCAGCTATTTGTGTGAATTCTTATGAAGGGCAGGCAGAAAGCAGTGATGATACTTTTTAGGTCCTCTATAACCATAAAAACAGTGTTCACATATAGCAGATAGCATGGGTGCCTGGCTTTTTCAAGCGAGGAATTGACCCATGTTAAATTGTCTTTGGCTTCCGATTACATTCCCCTGGGAGCTAACTTATTTCAACTAAATGAGATATTTTGCTTTGCATAATTCAAGCCAAGACTGGACCCATCCTAGTGGCAGGAGCTGGAATATATTGTTTGCTGAAGGGAAAGTGGAAAAGGGAAGAAGGAATATGGTAAGGACAAAGACAGAAAAGAGGTTAGGGGTATTTGTTTCATCATTGTGGCTACAAGACATATGGACGCTGTTTTCTTTCTGTTGCTTGGATCCTGGGTGTACCTTCTGCAGCCTAAAGTGGCAAACCTGGTCTAGAATAGATAAAATGTTTATTTGAAGAGGGGACATGGGTGGAGTAACAAAGTGAGAAATGGATCCTATTATTTTCTGTGATCATGCCCCGATTTTTACAAAGTAGGTTTCTATTAAAGAAAATATGGATATTCCAAACTGGAAATTTTCCATAGGTTGGTTATCTAATCAGTTCTTCATCACATGGATGAGAGAAACTTTATCCAAATCGTGGCAGGACAAAGAAGCTTCTTCTCTGGTGGGGTGGGAAGGATTAAAATGGAAACTTAGAGGTGAAATTAGGTTTAACGTAAGTGATCGGTGGCAACAGGGTGGGCTAGGAAACAGGCGGACATGCAGAGACTGAGAAATGTTCAGCTGGGTCTACTGAGCTGACGAATAGTGAGATAGACAAAAAAGGGCTTTGATGAGGTCTAGTCATTAACAAGCAGTTAGTAGGATTCTTAGACAAAATTAATTTGTGACTGAACTAATTCAATCTATCTCATCAAGGGCAGTAAGGTCTCTAGCCGTTTGATTGAAGCAGTGTACTGTACTGTGGAGATGTCGGTTTATCAGATTACGGTCCTTAACTCAAAAAGAAATAATCTCTGAGAAGAGTAGGATATTAGAAGTATTTTGAGACCACTATCAGGAGTAGTACAAGGTGGAGGTAGTATGTTTTGGATTGCTAGTTGTTATCGAACAATCCTTGAATACTGTTTATTTATTTATTGACTTTTGATTATCAGGAAATATGATTGGGTAGAAGCCCATTTTCAGAGGATGCCTGGGGAATGAAGCTCCAAATTATTTGCAAAACATTTTAAGAACAATAATTTTACAATTTTCAAAAAGTACAACAAAAACATCTGCAGTTTAAATAATTGTAACAAATTAAACATAATATAAAAACATTGGTTAAGAATCGATATAAGATATATGACAATCATTTAATATTTAGAGAAATTTTAAACAGTTTGTAGAGAAATTAAAGGTAAGTTAGACTAATACAAATAGGACTTGCAATATGAAGTGAGGGAAAAACAGGATTATGCTAAATTTAGAGAGAAAGGGAAGAGAATTGGCAGTAAGGAAGTAAGTGAAGAACAGAAAGTAAGGAGGTATAAGGAATGAAAAGGCACTTGTTCACATTTAGGGATATAGTTTATCCTGGTTTTGAGCAACAACAGAGACATATTTTAGCTTGGAAGTCTTTCACAGTGGTTTTGAAAGACAGGAGGGAGGGTATAGACCTGATGGATACAGGTAAGGAGTTACAGGCCTTCGCAACCTTATACAAGTACAGACAGTGCCCAGCAGATTTGCTAGGTTTGTAGACAGACAGGATTTTTTGGTTACTGGATCGCAATGACAAACTGGGGACACAGCTGTGTAGAATGTTATTTTAGTGCTGGACAGGCAGATTGATGCTTAATGATTTTATAGGTGGTAAGAAGTTGTGTGTATGTTAGTTGATGTCACAGTTCTAACCAATGTAGTCTTTTCATTGCTGTACAGTGGTGGGTTCTGAAAGGGGTATGTGCTGCAAATTCAGCAGCTTTGTTATAGCATTGTTCAAGTTTAAATTTTTGTGAAGCATGGAGGATAATAAGGATGGGAGCGCCATAAAGAAGAGTGGAGAGGAGATAAATAGTGGAAAATGTAGTTTTAATTGTACTGGCGAGAAAGATTTTGGCTCTGTAATGCATCCCTAGTTTTTGATGAGTTTTTCTTATGCAGATTTGTATATGCAGGTCAACTGTAAGATTATCATCCACTATCACCCCTAATATTTGTTATGAGAAGTGACTTCAATGGTTGTGTTATCAAGAGAGAGAACTTTATTTTTTGTTTTTTTTTTTCATGAGAGATGGTTTTGGGGGAAAAAGTAGTAGTTCTGTCTTTTTTTGGGTTGAGCATGTTGTGGCACCCCAGCACTGGCCCAGTAATCAAGGATCCTCAATCCTCACCACTAGCACCAGTGAGGGATGTGCAGATTGAGAGGATAATAAGTACAAACATAGTAAAGTACAATTTTCCCTTAAGAGCACGCATAGATCACAGTCAGTCTGGAGCTAGTTTATCTCTCTTTATCCAGATTCCCAATAAGACTCCCCACTGGCACAGCTATAAGGTTAAGATCTCAGCCGAGTGGTCAAGCCAAAACCTCCAGCACCCACTCAGTCCAACCAGTGCTTTCGTGCCCCTGCCCTCTGGGGAAGGCTGGCACAAGTTCACTAGCTATGCCTCCTTCTGCCCAGACTATAAGGTAGTACCACTTTCCACCAACCACTCTTATATGCTACTATAAGTCCCTTCCCAAAGGGTGACCAATTCCACTGTGTAATGTTACTATTATCCAAATATGCAAGTACTGTAACAGATTAAATATCTATAAATAAACCAGTCACAATTAAAAGGTTTAAATATATTTAATAATAAATAATGAAAGAATAAGAAAATTCTCAATAATGCAACACAGTGACAACAGAGTTCAGAATAACAGGGAATGCTTTAAAAACAACATTGCAGTACAGTCTCACATAAATACAGAAAACATCCAAACTAATCTTACTAAGTTCCTATATCTCTAAGAGAAATCACTGTAATCTAAGTCTTGCATACAGAGCAAAGCAAATGCAGATGAGAAGTGCTGACGATGGATGTTTCAGGTCCAAAGACAAAATACAAAATGCACAGACTCAGTCTCTGAGATAGTTTTTAAATTACTGTCAAACATTTCTGATGGGTTATCTCAGATTACATCACTCTTGTCACCTCTGCCTCTAGTTCTCAGGCTAACAGGAACTTAAAATTTAACACCCCTGTGTCAAAAATACTTATCTCTCAGAAGTATTGCCTAGAAATGGAAGTCGTAAAGCTTACCTTGGAAACTTGTATTTCTGTTTTCAGACAATAGAAAGAATTTCTAGCTGCAGACATTCTGTCTCTAGCTGAGATAACCATCATCATAAACAATTCAACTTATTTTCTTAGAGTTTTGCTCTTTTCCAGTAGAGTGCACTGTGGTTGCATTTTTGAAGCTCAGCACATAACATACAGTTTACTTACATTTGTAATACAAGCCTATGGATCATATTAATATTTATAAATGACATAGGATTATTTACAAAATTCTAGCTAGCTGGGCTGGCAGCCTCTCAATCCCCCCCCCACCACGAGAACTGAAGCTAGTTTTTCAAGTGACCCTTGAGAAACGTTGATTGAGAGGATTGAGCCTGTCTGTGAATACCTTACCCCATTTCATGTCTTGAGAGCCTATCTGCATTGGCATTGCTAACCCCACTGCGGTGCTGCACTGTCATATCATATGCTTGCAACCCTAGGCTCCTCCTTAGTTACTTGGCATTTTGTTGGTTGGCTCAATGTAACCATGTTAAGGGATTGTGGTCTGTAACTACAGTGAATTTCCTTCTATACAGATAAGTTTGAAGTTTCTGCAGTGCCCACACTATGGCTAGACATTCCTTTTATTTATTTTTATTTATTTTACATTTGTTGACCAGGTTAGTAAGACTGGATACATGTCCATTTTCAGGGGAGGCCCAGAGAGAAAAGCTCCAAAGGTAGTTACAAAAGCAAACATAACAGAATAGAAATTAAGCACAGTTTACAGACTGTGCTGAGACATGTAAGTTATACAATCTCACAAACTTATAATATAGTTTAACAAATTACAACACAAATAAATTGCAGGTGAAATAGTATTGGCACACAAATATAACTAAAGATTTAGTCAGGCTTCGAGCAAGGACATAACCAATGAGAACTGAAATACTGCTTGAGACTTTTCTTGAATTGAGTTAGAGTTGTCTGTAGAGTAATGTCAGCAGGTAGTGAGTTCCAAGTTTTGCCAACAGAGTTGGCAAACGGAGAGTCACTGGGAATTAACCAGACACAAGGATCTTAGAGCCTGCGAATATAAGGTAAGTACACTAGGGATTTATAGTAAGGCTTTTTATTTTTTGTTTTACTTCTTAACCCTTTAGCAGTTTTAGGGGTTGGTACACTTTATCTTTTTATGCTTACAATTTTTACTTATAGCATGTTTGTTTGCCTTTTTGGCTTTTCCTGGTTAGGGGTCACCACAGAGGACCTCTGGTCCACTAATGATTGGCAGTTGATTTTTATGGTGCCGACTTGCCAGCCCGACGCCCAACCTTCAACGAAGGCACGCCCATTCACGCATGTCTTTCGGAGGCCACTCGACCGCAGGGAGGACATGCAGACTCGACAGAGGAAGGCACTCCAGCCGAGAATCGAACAGGAGAACCTCTGGCTGTGAGGCAACAATGCTACCACCATACCACCACAGCATTTTTTTACTTATAGCATAATACCACTAATTTTTATTAATATGGGGGAAATACTTGTTTATAGCCACCAGTATTCCTTAGAGTTAGCTACTGGAAATTACCCAATGTATTAGAGCTTGGCTACGGATAAGGCATATGGAGAGTTGTATGAAAGGTTGGACACTAAAGAGGGAGAAAAGGACCTGCACCAATTGGCTAGAGAGAGGGACTGAGCTGAGGAAGATGTGCAGCAGGTGAGGGTGATAAAGGATAGTGAGGGAAACGTACTCACAAGCGAGGAGAGTGTGTTGAGCAGATGGAAAGAGTACTTTGCGGGGCTGATGAATGAAGAGAATGAGAGAGAGAGAAGGTTGGATGATGTGGGGATAGTGAATCAGGAAGTGAAGCAGATTAGCAAGGAAGAAGTACGGACAGCTATAAAGAGGATGAAGAATGGAAAAGCTGTTGGTCCAGATGACATACCAGTGGAAGCATGGAGATGCTTAGGAAAAAATGTCAGTGGAGTTTTTAACCAGATTGTTTGATGAAGTCTTTGAAAGTCAGAGGATGCCTGAGGAGTGGAGAAAAAGTGTTTTGGTGCCTATTTTTAAGAATAAGGGTGATGTGCAGAGTTGTAGTAACTACAGAGGGATAAAACTGATCAGTCACAGCTTGAAGTTATGGGAAAGAGTAGTGGAAGCTAGGTTAACAAGGGAGGTGATGATTAGTGATCAGCAGTATGGTTTCATGCTGGGAAAGAGCACTACAGATGCTTTGTTTGTTCTGAGAGTGTTGATGGAGAAATATAAAGAAGATCAGGAGTTGCATTGTGTCTTTGTGGACTTGGAGAAAGCATATGATAGGGTGCCTAGAGAGGAGTTGTGGTAGTGTATGAGGAAATTAGGAGTGGCAGAGAAGTATGTAAGACTGGTACAGGATATGTACAAGGGTAGTGTGACAGTGGTGAAGTCTGCAGTGGGAGTGACAGATGCATTTAAGGTAGAGGTGGGATTACATCAAGGATCAGCTCTGAGCCCTTTCTTATTTGCAGTGGTGATGGACAGGTTGACAGATGAAATCAGACAGTAGGTCCCATGGACAATGATGTTTGCAGATGACACTGTGATCCGTAGTGAGAGTAGGGACCAGGTTGAGGAGACCCTGGAGAGGTGGAGACATGCTCTAGAGAGGAGAGGAATGAAGGTCAGCAGGACTAAGACATTATATGTGTGTGTGAATGAGAGGGAGGATAGAGGAATGGTGAGGATGCAGGGAGTAGAGCTGGCGAAGGTGGATGAGTTTAAGTACTTGGGATCAACTGTTCAGAGTAATGGTGAGTGTGGAAGAGAGGTGAAGAAGTGTTTACAGGCAGGGTGGAATGGGTGGAGAAGAGTGTCATGAGTGATTTATGACAGATGGGTACCAGTAAAAGTGAAAGGGAAGGTCTACAAGAGGGTAGTGAGACCAGCTATGTTGTATGGGTTGGAGACGGTGGCAGTGACAAAAAGGCAGGAGTCAGAGCTGGGAGTGGCAGAGTTAAAGATGTTAAGATTTGCACTGGGTGTGACAAGGATGGACAGGATAAGGAATCAGTATATTACAGGGTCAGCTCAGGTTGGACGGTTTGGAGACAAAGTCAGAGAGTCGAGATTGCATTGGTTTGGAAATGTGCTGAGGAGGGATGCTGGGTATATTGGGAAAAGGATGTTAAGGATGGAGCCGCTAGGTAAGAGGAAAAGAGGAAGGCCTATGATAAGAGTTATGGATGTGGTGAGAGAGGACATGCAGGTGGTTGATGTGACAGAGCAATATGCAGAAGACAAGAAGAAATGGAAACAGATAATCTGCTGTGGTGACCCCTAATGGGAACAGCCAAAAGAGAAGAAGAAGATTAGAGCTTTAGGGAGTTGGGCTCAGTATTTAAGGCTACCTAATAGTGCTGTAGACCCAGGTCAGCATAAAATGTGGTACAAACAGAGAGAATTTAGAGATAGTAACCTTAGCAGGTCTTTTTTGTCGAGGGACAGTTCAAAGCAGGTTTTCAGTTTAAGTTTCCACAGGGTAACGTCCTTCTAATGTTACAAGCCTTTCAGGATAGCTGTTAGAAGGGGATAGTACCTGATAGGGATGAGATTAATTAAAGAACATGGGTCACTAGGTTAATATATACTCATATAATCATATAATACCACATCAGTGCAGTAAATATCACCTGTAGTACTTTCTTTTTTAACCTAACTAGCACACATGAGTAATATGTGTTATTACAAAGAGCTTATCATGGCAGATGCAAGTTAGCTAACATAGAGCTTTTCTCAACACAATTGAAAAGTACAACAGCGTTTTTAGTTTAAGGGAGTCAGAAGTCTCACATGCAATTAGCTACACAATACAGATACTACTTTTAAGATAAATTATTTCAAGGATGATATCTTCCTAGTTACTATAAAGTCTTCTTTAGCTAATACTTATGCATCTCTAAACACAAGGCTGTTTCTTGTGCAACACAACACTTTAACAATGCCCCAAATGATAATTAAAGTAGCATTTTAGTTAACTTCCTAGTCGCTATGTGGTATTCAATCTAATACGTATACAGCTCCAAACACAAGGCAGTTTCAGGTGCAAAATGACACTTTAACAATGCCCCAAATTATAATTAGAGCAGCACTTTAGAGCATTAAGATAAGTAGAACATGCCTTTTCTACAGCTGCATAGCATTCCTCCCTGGTTTGGAGCCTATGACTGAGATAAGACACTGGGTACTCATCTCCCTCTGAAGAAACCTGGCTAAGTACAGCTCCCACCCCATGGTTTGAAGCATCCACCTGCACAACAAATTATTTGCTGTAATCTGGACTAGCTAACACAAGGGGTACTCCCAAAGCTTCTTTAAGCATCTGGAGTGCCTGCTTACATGCTGTGGTCCACACTACCTTATCTGGCCTGTTTTTCCTTGTCAGGTCTGTGAGGGGAGCAGCTATGGTACTATAACTGGGGACAAAGTTTCTGTTGTACCATGCTGCCCCTAAAAATGCCCTCACCTGCTTTTTGGTAACAGGTGCAGGCCATGCCTGAATGGCTCCTACTTTGGCAGGTTCTGGTCTGATCTTACCACTCCTCACTTATGTCCCAGGTAGGAGACTTCTGCCATACCCACTTGACATTTGCTGGGCTTAATGGTTAACCCTGCCGTCTGTATTTTGCCCAGCATCTCCCTGACATGCTGAAGGTGCTCTTGCCAGGAATGGATATAGATGGCAATATCATCTAGGTAAGCAAGGGAAAAATCTCCTGCTCCTGCTAGGATATGATCTACCAGCCTCTGGAAAGTCACTGGGGGCATTTTTCATCCCAAAGGGCATCTTTGTGAACTCATATAAGCCTAAAAGAGTCACAAAGGCTGACTTCTCCCTAGCACTGAGATTCAAGGGCACCTGCCAGTAACCCTTGGTAAGATCAATAGTGGTAAAATACTTAGCCCCACCCAGCTGCTCTAGGGCTTCATCTGTCCTAGGCATGGGGTAAGCAACTGACTGTATGACTATTTAATTTCCTGAAGGCCACACAGAACCTGGTGCTGCCATCCTTCTTTGGCACCAGCACCATTGGGGAGGTCCAGGGACTGCTGGAGTCCTGAATTACCCCTAATTCCAACATTTCCTATATCTCCTACCTCAGACTCTGTTTGACTCTCTCAGGCACCTTATGAGGGGCCTGCCTAATAGGCCTTTGGGGTCCCTGGTTTCCCAGTGAATATGTCCCCAAACTCCTGTAATACTGCTCGGATTTCTCAAACCTGGGTAGGAGATAGCTGCTGGGACACTGCTACCTTCAACTGAGGTGTCAGTCCAAGCCTCACTGAGGAGATCAGTCACAATAATGTCCCCCTCAGACTCTTCCTGCAATCCACTCAAATACTCAGCACAAGGAGCTCCCTATCATGGTAAGGTTTCATCATGTTAACATGGTACAATTTGTGCCCCTGCCTCCTGCCTAGCAGTACTACCATACAGTTAACATTACTTAACTTTCTTACCACCTTGTAGGGTCCCTCCCAAGCTGCCTGCAGCTTGTTGTGTCTGACAGGAATGAGAACCATTACCTGCTGCCCTATGTCATACTCTCTGGCTCGAACATTCCTGTCATACCAGGCCTTTTTCTGCTGTTGGGCTTCTGCCAGGTTCTCCTTGGCCAAGCACATGAGTTCCCTGAGCCTTGTCCTGAGGATTAGGACATATGTCACAACAGACTCCTTGTGGGATTCACACACACCCTCCCACTCATCTTGAATTAAATCTAGAGGTCCCCTCACCCTATGCCCATACAACTCAAACATTGAAAAACATGTGCATTCCTGGGGAACCTCTTTGTAAGCAAACAACAGATGGGGCAAGTATTTGTCCCAGTCCCTCTTAAACTGGTCTACAAATGGCCATAGCATTGTCTTGAGTGTAGAGTTTAACCTCTCAACAAGACCATTAGTTTGGGAAAGGTAGGGGGGGTGATCTTTAGGTGCTTCACTCCACAATACTTCCACAGAGAAGTCAGCAGGTCTGACATAAAATTGGCACCTCTGTCAGTCAGTATTTCTTTTGGGAAACCTACTCTGCTGAAAATCTCTAACAAAGCATTTGCCACCTTTTATTGCTTCAATGGAGGACAGAGCCACTGCCTCAGGGTATCTGGTAGTGTAATATACTACCACTAGGATATTCTTTTTCCCTGTGGAACTTGGGGTACACAGAGGCCTCAGCATATCCATGGCTGCCCTCTGAAATGGCTCCACAATCACAGGCAAAAGCATCAAAGGAGCACTGACCTTGTCTCCTGCCTTGCCTACCTTTTGGCACTGCTCACGGGTCCTGCAGTACCCTGTTATATCTTTGGAAATCCCAAGCCAATAAAAGTTCTTCATAATATGTCGCTTGATACTTTTTATGCCCATATGACCTGCAAAGGGAATATCATGGGCTATGGCTAGAAGTGCCAGATGTTAGGCTCTGAGAACTACCAACTGGTGTATTCTCTCAAACTCTAGCCCTCCCTCAGGGGTCCACCCTCAGTCCACCATACAGTAACCCTTTGTCCCAGTATACAGACTCCTTCTTCCCTTGAGAATCAGGTGCCTCACTAGCTACCTCTCTCAGGGATTGTAATGTAGGGTCTGAGAGCTAATCCTGTCTCAGCTCTCTCTTGGTAACCCTTCCCAGCTCCCCTTCCACAGGAAATCTGGTATTCTCTGACAGCGATGCCTCACTGTCAGCCTGGGTACCACTTCTCACCTCTGCCCTTGCAGTCACTCTGTTCAAGGGAACATCAGTACGCACAAGCAGCTGTGGCTCACCTTCAGTCTCACTGCTACAGAGTAGCTCCCTCCCTGAAGTAACCACCAAACCTGTACTGGCTGCAAGTGTGCAGTCTGTCTGGGTCTCCTCCAGGCAACCAGACCCACATGTTTGTCTCCAAGCCTGACTGTGTGTAATTGCATGAACACACGGTACTGCATTATCAAAATCCTTCCCTATCAGGACATCTGCAGGGTGGTAGTTTGGTGCCCTTGTTATCTCAAGACAACCTACTGTTGGCATTTTGTCATTCCTACTTACTGGCTCTTCCACCTTTTGTTCCCCACCTTGCCTCCATGAACATCTGTATGCTACATGGCCACACTGATTGCATTTCAACCATTTAACCCTAGGTCCTGGATGTGTACCTGGACTAGTGGCTTCCTCTGCTACTGGCAGATTCTGTTGGGGGCAGTCTGAGCTGCCCACCATGGGTTCCCTTAGACCCATGTGTAGCACTGGGTGCCACTTTCCCATGCAGAGATGCCCAGCTTGCTAGGTATAGGTCTCCCTTCTTCCATAACTCATCTACAGTAAGGCATTGTCCATCAGCTAACCAGATTCTTATGTCCTCAGGCAAAGTGCTAAGGGCTTGTTCCCTCACCAGAAGGTATGCCAACCCTTCAAAAGAGGTGACCTGATATCCATTCACCCACCTATGAAAATAAGTGCTTAGTTCAGCAACATATTCACACACACTTTCATCTGCCTTGCGTCTATGCTCATGAAACTTTTTCCTATAAGCTTCTGGTGTTAACTTAAAACATTCTAGCAAACAATTTTTTACAACATTATAATTTAAGCAGTCATTATCAGACACTTTGGATAGAACAGTTACAGCTTTACCATGGAGTAAGGGGGTCAGGAACCTTACCCAAAGCCCTTGGTCAACATCATACTGTTTAGATACCCTCTCAAACATATGAATAAAACAATCAACATAATCACCCTGTGTAAATTGTGGGAGACATTTACTGACCTTTGTTGCTTCTGGGCTTCAGTTACTCCCTTCCCCATTACCTCCATGAGTCTGGTGAAGAGTCAGCATCTCCTTTTCATGTTGCCTCTGCCTCTCCTTCTCCTCAGCTTCCAGGCATAGCAGTTTCTCATTTCCTCAGTCTCTAGATGCCTCAGTATCTCTGCTCTCTCTATTTCCAAATGCTTGACCTCTAGCTCAGATGTCTTTAACTCCAGATGGATTTTTAAGCCCTCTGTGGAAAGGTTGAGCTGTCCATTCTCTGAGAGTTGTACATCTCCACGGCCAGTCTGATCATCCTCCTGGTTGCTATTCTTTGATGTAGCTATGATTAAAGCTGCAATCATGTCTGCCTTAGTCAGGTTAGCATGCACCAGTCCTTTAGCATTACACATCTCAGCCAACTGTCTCCATGTCAGCTTGCCATACTCCCTGCTGACATGTTTGCCTGCTTTCCCTGACTAACTAAGCTAACAAAAAACAATAAAACAATTGTGATATGAACTCTGAATGTTCACTGTATGGCTTGTTAAGAGTACAAGCACCTTCAGTGATCACTGTACACAAGCTACAGGAATTCAATATCCACACCACTACAAGCTAATTAATATGTGAGGTGGCTATCCCACCACTGCCAAACAATTAATATGTGATGCCCCTGCACTGACCCAGTAATCAAGGAACCTCAAATCCTCACCACTAACACCGGTGAGGGATGTACACATTGGGAGGATGACAAGTACACACACAGTAAAGATCAATTTCCCTTAAGAGCACACAGAGATCACAGTCAGTCTGGGGCTGGTTTCTCCCTCTCTCTCAGATCCCCAATAAGACTGCCCACTGGCACAGCTATAGGGTTAATATCTTAGGCAAGTGGTCAAGCCAAAACCTCCAGCACCCTCTTTGTCCATTCAGTGCTTCGTATCCCTGACCAAGTAGCTGACACACACGCACACACACACACACACACACACACACACACACACACACACACACACACACACACACACACACACACACACACACACTTTAAGATTTGATTTATACACAAACACACAAACATTACTGAGGAAGGCTGGCACAGGTTCACTAGCTATGCCCCCTTCTGACCAGAGTATAAGGTAGAAATCATTGCCAACAACCACCCTTATTTATCAGCTACTAAAAGGCCCTTACCAAAGGGTGACCAGTCCTACTGTGTGATGTTACTATTATCCAAATGGTAAGTGTGACCAACATCAAGGCTAAGAGTGGTCTGTACAGTGTCACCAAATACATATGCAAGTACACTAAGAGCTTAAATATCTCTAAACAAACCAGACATAATTAAAAGTTTTAAATATATTTAATAATAAATAATAAAGGAACAAGACAATTCACAATAATTCAACACAGTGACAGAGATAAGAATCACAGGAAATATTGTTAAACAACATTGCATGACAGTCTTACATAAATACAGAAAACATCCAAACTATTCTTATTAAGTTCCTATCTATCTCTAAGAGAAATCACTGTAATCTAACCTCCAGATTCATGAAACTCCATCCAAGAATAAGACTATTGTTGCACAGAGTGGTCCGTGAGTGTTTAGAACAGTAACATGCCTTGCATATTCATGAAGGTGCGCTGCTGTTTAAACTATACGGACACAAACCGTGAACGAGTGCCGGGGGTGTGTCCAACTAGTGCACTATGGCACATTCTGCCGTACGACACTTTCTAAGCCAAATTGGCATAATATTAGAGCTTTGCTCTAATATTATGCCAGTATTTCAGTGTCTGCAGACACTGAAATAAAACTCAGCAACAAGAAAGCAATGCATGGTGTGTGTAACAGGTTTTGTGACATACCCCCTGCATTGCTAAACTGCCATATGACACTTTTGTAACCTGCTAAAGTAGGAAATGTCTGGAAATGCACACATAATGGGGGAGAAATCCCCTAAAAGTAAAAAAGCACTAATATAGTCCCACAAACAGAGAAAGCATGACTCATGTAAGGGTAGAAGTCTGAAAGCAAATGTATGCCAATATTCCCTCACAGCAGTACGTTAACAAAGGCACACATGATTGGGGGAATAAATACTACATTAGGGACATGCCTTAAAAATTGCCCTCACACACTTAGAAAGTTGATAGATAACAGGATATGTATTAGCAGGAGTCCCTGAAGGATAGATCCTGAAAGTCAAATGAATGCCAGTATTTCACGATTGTAGTCCCAAGTAGTTGTCAGAACACCACAATACACACCCATATAACCTAATAATATAATCATAATATATACTCTTTTCACTAGCCTAAGGAATGTTTAAGTGTGGCTAAGTGGGTGTGCACGTTATGGCCGTCCGCTTATCATAGCTTAAACATCCCATAGGACCTAAATGCAAATAGACAGGTAAAAGTTTCAGTCTGAGATAATTTATTGGCTAGAGTTGCAGCTTTGCAGGCAGGTGTTCATGGTTTAAGTCCCAAGACAGGCAATTTATTTTCCTATTTAACAGTAGTGTTAACATTATTTTAGTAAACTGAAATTATGTAGCAACTTTTGTCAACCAGGGTAGTGTAGCAGTTCCAAAAGTGAGGTGTTAGTGCAGAAAAGATGTGAAACCCCCATATGTCACCCAATGGGTTGCTAAATGGCTTACTGATAGAACCCACACTGTAAAAGTAGCCGACTCCAAATCCAGCTCCAGACAAGTGACAAGTGGAGTACCTCAGGGTTCAGTCCTGGGGCCGCTCTTGTTTGGCATCTACTTCTCTGAAGTACAGGTCAACACTAAGGGACTCTGGCTAACAAAGTTTGCAGATGACTGCAAACTGGGAGCCATTATTGAATCCCCAAATGATGTGGATACTCTACAAAAGGGCCTTACAGAAACAGATGCTTGGTGCCAGAGCCATGGGCTCAAGCTCAATGCCAAGAAATGTATTGTTATCCCTTTGGGAAAAACATGTATCCATGAATTACCATATAGGTGGCAGTACACTAAACACAGAAAGTGTGATAAGAGACTTAGGGACACAGGTGAACAGTGGTCTCACCTTCGATAACCACATCGCCACAACAGTCAGGAAATACTTCTATGTGGCACACCTCATCATGAAGGGCTTTTCATCCAGAAAAAAGGAGGTCATTGTCCCACTGTACTCATCCCTCATTAGACCCATTATAGAATACAATGCCCCATTTGGTATGTACCTCTCAAGACATCTGCAACAACTGGAAAGGCCTCAGAAATACCTCACTAAAAGAATCACAGGGCTAAAGCAGATGCCCTATGCTGACCGTCTTAAAAAACTCCAGCTATACTCTGTCGCATATCGTCTACTCAGAGGCGATCTCTGCTTAACATACAAGGCCATGTCAAACCCAGAGCTGTTGGACATGCTACACTTAAAGAAATCCCAATCCCTCAGAGCTACACGCTCCAGGGATCTAAACCTTGTCATCAAAATAAACAAAACATGTTGGAGGGATAGGTTCCTGACCCAGAGACTCCCCAGACTCTGGAATAGATTGCCCATACATGTCAAGCAGAGTGCCTCTTTGGTCCTCTTCAAGAGGAACCTTGACGATTGGATGGGAGAAAGGAAATTCACCCCAGGGATCACGTCAGTCGCCCTGATAGACAGGGGTCCAGGAAAGTAAATAATGTGGGAAGAAATATTCAGGGAATTGTTATGGCTAGGCTTGTATAGGCCCTAGGGCTGATAGCCTAGTACTAACCTATGAACCTATGATATAAACACCACAGTATAGTCACACAAGAATATAATTTAATGACAGCATAGAGGGGGATGTCATGAAAGGTAAATGTAAAATTATAATGTATATATAAATATTATTTTATAATATAAAATTATAAGTATAATACACTTAAATGTGCCATAATCACTCTGCATCCATCAGACCTTGTTCTGCTCAGCAACAAAATAGTCAGACCTGGAAAGTCTCGAACCCGGGATGCTGTCCTGAACAATCACAGCAAAATACCACTACACCATCTGAGCTGTGCAAATAAGCAATGCTTTAACAAACATATTATGCATTCTGGTCATTTAACATTAATGAAAAACAACAGGAGTCCCAAGTGTCGGATCCATGACCCTGAATACTATAGTCAGAGGAATGTACCACTATACCATCTGAGCTGTAGGAATTAGTGTTACTTTTTCAAACATATCATGCAATAGAGGCATACAACATTAGGGAGAAAGCTTTGTGGAACCATTCATTTGTTGTGTATAGACATACACACACACACACACACACACACACACACACACACACACACACACACACACACACATATGTGTGTGTGTGTGAGATGAAACATATATATGAAAGAGCAGAGTCATAATATAGATATACATATATAAAAGTATAAAATATATATATATATATATATATTATATATATATATATATATATATATATATATATACATATACACATATACATATATATATATATATATATGTATATCTATATATGTATAAAAATATCTATATATATATATATATATATATGTATGTATGTATATAACATGCAGTGCAGTTATACCTCAGAACTATCTCTCTCAACCTGTTAGTGCAAGAAACCTGTACAAAGGCTGCAAAAGGGGGGGGGGGCACATATAGGGACATATTTCAAATATTGCTGTTACAAATGAAGACATTTGCTACAGCAACAGGGAGAGTTTCCGCAGACAGTTACTGAAAGATATGAGGATAGAAACTAAAATATTATGTCATTATTTGCTGACACAAATCCTTGAATCATCACCATGATTTACCAGACAAATACAAATAAATTGTGGAACTGAACAAAAGTACAGGCCAAACATCTGGACATTCTGTGAAAATCCTGGCAGTGGAGAGGTATGCTCAGAACCCCTTAGTGCAATGAATATGGACCAAGCCTGACAAAATGGGGGGACAAAAGCATGAAAATAGGGACATATCCAAAATACGTCAGTAGATAAGCTGAGAAAGATGATGTAGTAACACTGTATGTCCTAACATATATCAACTGAAATATCATATTTCCAGGACTCAATTGCTTCTCATTAGTTAGTGACCTCAATCCCCATATAGGGGATGAGGAGGGTGGGCTAATGGCTAAGGTGTTTGACTTACAAACCCAAGGTGTAGGGTTTGAGTCTCACAAGGGATAATTGGATAAACTTAAAAAAATGGCTCGCAAGGGCAGTTAGCTTAGTACTAACCTATGAACCTATCCCACTGATGTGTCAGGAATACACAACAGTTTTGAGGACCAGACCAAAGATATTGGATATAACACAACATTAGGGAAACTATACTGAGCTACCGAACAATGTCCAAACTACAATCAGACTGACATAACACTACCCAAGTCCAGCTCTGGGGCTGTGCACATGCATTAGCAAATATAACAGGCACTACAGGGATGTAACACTAGTGGAAAACATACACTGGTGTGAAAATGCATACCCCCAAACAACTGCACTAAAGTCACTTTGACATACCAGTAAGCAAACTGAACACTACAGTATATAATGGCTGTGTGAGCAACAAAATCCCATTTGCCACTCACACATATACTGCCCCAAGTCACAGTGTAGTGGAAATTGTGAGGTGTTACGGGGCATGTCATGGTCTGCATGTACAAAGGTATACAGGTGACAGGGAACCAGACACCGGAGCAGGATGCACAGTCAGATAGAAAGGGCCCATGACACTCTCATGTACCCCCTCCCTACACATCCCAAATAACATGTACACACTGCCCTGCTACACAGTCCTGACAGTCTTTTAACAATAGGCAGACATATGCAGACCTCTCAAAAGTACAGTTTCCCACAGAATGTATAGGCACTGGACTCATATCTATGGCCACTTCCTTGTTACGTGTCTGGGGGTGTATGACATCACTGGGATGATAGCAGGAATGAATGCAATAAATAATGATACTACATGCCTCCGAACCTCTTACTGCATGACATCTGGACAAAGCCTGACATAATTGGGGGACAGAGGCCCCAACACAGGGGTATATTGGACATATTGCTGTTATAAATGTAGACAGCTGTTGGTGCTACCGGCCTTGTTGTAACATATCTTTTATGAGGGATATGAAGTCAGTACCACTAATGGATGTTAGCATTTACTGACTGCATTCCCCAGAGTATCCTAGCCAAGGACAACAACTTTCTGGGGAACAGACCAAACATATGAGCCATGCATCTGGAGAGTGTCTAGGCCTCTGGACAGTGTAGCGGTATGACCACAGTTATGTAACATAATTGAAATCCCCTGACAGCTGCCAAACATGTCACCCAGCACCTTATGAAGTGCAGTAAGACCAGCATGACACTCCCCCACATCACCTCTGGGCAATTACCCATGTATATTCAAATATAGCATGCACTACAGGGATGGAATTGTAGTGAAAAGCCGAGAATGGTGCAAAAATGTCCACCCAAAAACATTTTCACCACAGTCACAGAAACATGCCGGTACCCAAAATGAAATCTAGAGTAGAACAACTGTTTGAACAAACATATCCTGATTGCCAGTCACACAGTACACCAACATATACTGGCCCAATTCACAGTGTGCTTGGAATCCTGAGGTGTTACAGACATTTCACAGTCAGCCCCTACAAGCATACAGACATGATAGACCACCAGCAGCTGTAGCAGCATGCAGAGTCAGATAGGTAAAGGATGTATGGCACTCACATCTGATACTCTCCCTACCCAGCCCAACAAACATCTACACACAACACTGCTACACAATCTTGGCAGTCTGTTCACAATTTTCCAGACAGACATAACTGTCATATGTACAAATTTTCACAGAATTACCAGGGAGTGGAACCATAATCATGGCCACCACTACATACCATGACCAGGAGTATGCCAGGTCATTGGCATGATAATTGGAGTACAGCTGGTAATTAATGATATACCATACCTCTGCACCTCGTAGTGCAGGACATCTGGACAATGCATGACATGCTTGTGGGACAGGGTCTGGAAAGAGAGACATATCACACATAATTGTGTTACAAACTGAAACAGTAGCTGGTATTACACGTGTTGTTGTAACGTAACATCCCTGAAGGATATGATGTCTGGAACACCAATGGATGTTAACAGTTACTGACTACAATCCTCACATTATCCTACCAACCTCACAAAAACAGACATTGTTCGAGGAACAGATCAAGCATAACAGGCAAACATCTGGCCACTCTGTGGGCAACATGCCAGTTGAGAGGTATGTCAGAGGCATATCACTGTCAGATGTCAAGTCACCCAGTAAATGCCTGTCCAGATGAACCCTGTGAATCTAGCAATCCTCCATGTGTATAACAGCACTAATGACATACAATCTGTACCAAGTTCTGGAGCTTTGTCCCCCATGTTGTTGGCCTATCTCCACATGTCCTATCCTGTGAGGTATTCCACCTACTGTCTGTGAAGCTGTAGCCCTCACACCTCCATAATGTTCCCCTCACAAGCAAGGAAAATGGGCAAGGCCCACATGAAGGGCATTCTATTTGTTCGAACTAGTAGCAGTGTCCAGGCCCATAAGACAATACTATGTGGGAACCTACATAGCTTTATGGCCTCAGCAATATCCAGCAGGGCAACATCAACCCCCTCAAGGTAGGCTGAATACCTGTGGTGGACAGCAGCAATACACAACTATTATCATAGGTGGAAATAATCGGAGTATGGGCAAAGAAGAAACAGATGCCTCATTAGAAGCCATGTCACCTTGTTCTGCACAAGCAAATAAGGTCACAGGTGATGTACCCTAAGGCTGACTTTGAGTGCAAACTGGAGACATCCACCAAGGCCAGTCACTAGGCCTTCCAGATGTTTGTCTGCAATTCCAGAGACAACACATATATCTGCTCTGTAGTGGTGGTCAGTAACACCACATACACATATGCCATGGATATAGGCAACTGGCTGCAGACAGGTGAAGTGTAAACATCACTCCCCTGTCCCCCCATAGGTACACATGTGCATGTACAACACCTGCCCCTGCCCTCCATGATCAGGAAGCAGGCCTGTAATGCCCTCTCAAAGGCAATACATAGAGGTCTCCACAGGCCTGATATCATTCCTAGCTGCATCCAACATGAACACAGGCATGGGCTGTCAGACCCATTCAGCAGTGTAGTCAACCACAGCCCGAGCACCGGTGTCATCCCATTTGCACAGAGGACAGACAGAAAGTTGATAGAAAACAGGTTATGCATTAGCATTAATGTTCAGAAGGATACACGTCTGAAACCAAAATGTATGCCATAATGTCATGATAGCAGTCCTAAATGACATGGCCGAAAAACTCAATAATCTCCATTTAATATAGTAATATAATATTAATATCCAATAGGCAATAAATAAAAATATACAGCTAAAATCCCCAAACCAAGATAGTGTAGTGATCAGAGTCTCAGCTTTGCATGTAGGAGTGCATGGTTCAAGTAATACAGCAGGCAATCCAAATTTAGGAGGGAAAGCAGTGTTAAAAGTGCTATGTTCATATTAAAATATGTGGTAAGTTATGTTTGTCACCCAGGGTACTGTAGCTGGTGTAACATGGATGTGTGAGTGCATATAACATGTGAAAACACCCATGTATACATGTGTCCCATACAGTATAGTTACACCCCTTGCTACTGTAATGAAAACACATACAGCCATGTCATGTAATGGAAATCATATGTTGCATCTTTCAGCTTTTCCTGGTTAGGGGTCACCACAGCGGAACTCCGGTCCGCTAATGATTGGCAGTAGATTTTTATGTGCCGAGTTGCCAGCCCTGATGCACAACCTTCAACGAAGGTACGCCGATTCTCGCATGTCTCCACACAGAAGATGCTCTAGCTGAGAATCGAACAGGACAACATCTTACTGTGAGGTGACACCGCTACCACAGCACCACCACCGCGGTGTAATGGAAATCATATACACTTACTAAATTAAGTCATTAATGTGGTATATTATGAGAATAAACTGTGAGCAATGGTTAGCAATGCTCAGCTATGCTTAGC